>NW_025053451.1:0-9252 GCF_019279795.1 Protopterus annectens | reverse complement strand
CCTGAGTGCTTGTTTATGTGGCAATGGATTTTCTAGTCCGACCTAGACAGCAGCTTACTGTAACCTTTCCTTGTTTAGTCTGGTGAGTGGACGCCAGTGTGTCTGACTATGGAGTCACCTATTACAAGTCTATCAGGCATGTTGTTTGGCCTTAAGGGACTGTTTGGCACACTGACTTTGTGAACTATGTGTTGCATGTGCTATGTTTTGAGGTAGTGGTGCTTGATGTCTGCTTTGGAGGCCTCTGTTGTTTTGGTAGATTTTAATTAGAGCCTCCAGTATGTTTTTGTGTGTTTATGTGTTTGGTTTGCAGTTGTGATAGGTCATGTGAGCCTGGGTTTGTGGTGTGTGTGTTACCTTCTCCTCCTGACTGGTTTTGCCAGTACTGAGTCGAGAGCTCAGCCTCCAGTTTGGCTATATAGTTGCATCTCTCACATATATTTGTATTTGTTGAGGAGGAGAGGTTGTTCGTGTACATGAGGCAGTTGTAACATTGCCTCAAGATTCCCAGATTCACCAGCTGAACTGGAGAGGACGCCAGTAATTGACCCTTCGACATGCTAGAATAGTGTAAGGGATTGCTGTGTAACTGAGTCAGAAAAGACCTATAGGGAAATGGGCACTCAAGGGGATTGTAGGTGGATGTAGTGCTTTCTTTTTGTTTAAGAGTGCTTTACCTGTCTATAAATGCTTTAGGAGCAAGTGCTGGGCTTTTCAGATAGAGAACAGACTGTTTAGATTGAAAGTAGAGCAGTTCTAAGGTAAAAACTGAAGAGCAGACTTAGCGGAGACAGAAATAGTTTAAACTTGATTAACCGGTGCTGCCCGATGCTGCGCTATGTGCAACTTCGCACAAAATCGCACAAAAGCGCGATAAAGCGGGCTTTATAGCAGAGGGTTAGAAAGAGCTAGGAAATGGCCCAAAACGGCCAATAAACTACAAGTTGCTGGGCTGGAACCACTCCTTTAGGGACAAATAGGCTGCTCAGTGCTCTCCACTCCCACTGGTGAACAAAGAAGCTTCCTCCTATCCAAATAAGGAAATGGACAACACAGGAACTATGACACAGTCCAGAGATCAGCAAAATCTAAAGACTGGACTATTCTAGTTCAGTAAAAGCTGGAAAACAAGGATTTTTTTGGGGGTTTTTTTTGCTTTTTTTTTTACAAACTGAAAAAAAAAAGATACAGTAACAAACAGTAAATGCTTTAAATCAGCTAGCGCACTTGAGTGTGTAGCCTACCAGTTAAATTAAGCAAAAACAAACTTTATAAAGTGCAAAACAGTTCAGAAGCAAACAGAAATACAGTAAATCAATTTGCAGAGCTAGTTAAATAATACAAATAAGCTTTTAGGCGAAATACAGTCGAAATACAGCAGTTGAAAAGTAGAAAGCCAGAAAAATACTTTTAAATCAAAGGAAAGTCACTCTTCCACTCTCTGCTGCTTGTAGAACTCTGCAGGACACCACGAGGAGCTGTGCTGAGTCGTATACAAGCGCAAAAGCATGCTAAAGCGGGCTTTATAGCAGGGGGTTAGAAAGAGCTAGGAAATGGCCCAAAACGGCCAATAAACTACAAGTTGCTGGGCTGGAACCACTCCTTTAGGGACAAATAGGCTGCTCAGTGCTCCCCACTCCCACTGGTGAACAAAGAAGCTTCCTCCTATCCAAATAAGGATATGGACAACACAGGAACTATGACACAGCCCAGAGATCAGCAAAATCTGAAGACTGGACTATTCTAGTTCAGTAAAGGCAGGAAAACAAGGATATTTTTTTGTTTTTTTTTGCTTTTTTTTTTTACAAACAGACAAAAAAAGATACAGTAACAAACAGTAAATGCTTTAAATCGGCTAGCGCACGAGTGTGTAGCCTACCAGTTAAATTAAGAAAAATAAACTTTATAAATTGAAAAACAGTTCAGAAGCAAACAGAAATACAGTAAATCAACTTGCAGAGCTAGTTAAGTAATAAAAATACGCTTTTAGGCAAAATACAGTCGAAATACAGCAGTCGAAAAATAGAAAGCCAGAAAAATACTTATAAATCAAAGGAAAGTCACTCTTCCACTCTCTGCTGCTTGTAGAACTCTGCAGGACACCAGAGGAGCTGTGCTGAGTCGATACAAGCACAAAAGCTAAAGCGGCTTTATAGCAGGGGTTATAAAGAGCTAGGAAATGGCCCAAAACGGCCAATAAACTACAAGTTGCTGGGCTGGAACCACTCCTTTAGGGACAAATAGGTGCTCCCCACTCCCACTGGTGAACAAAGAAGCTTCCTCCTATCCAAATAAGGATATGGACAACACAGGAACTATGACACAGCCCAGAGATCAGCAAAATCTGAAGACTAGACTATTCTAGTTCAGTAAAGCCGGAAATACAAGGATATTTTTTTGTTTTTTGCTTTTTACAAACAGAACAAAAAGATACAGTAACAAACAGTAAATGCTTTAAATCGCTAGCGATTTGAGTGTGTAGCCTACCAGTTAAATTAAGCTAAAACAAACTTTATAAAGTGCAAAACAGTTCATAAGCAAACAGAAATACAGTAAATCAACTTGCAGAGCTGTTATAATAAAATAGTTTTGGAAATACAGAAATACAGCAGTAAAAAATAGAAAAAAAAATATTTATAAATCAAAGGAAAGTCACCTTCCACTCTCTGCTGCTTGTAGAACTCTGCAGGACCCCAGGGAGCTGTGCTGAGTTAGTTTGCTTTCCTAATGTGTATGAGCATTTAAAGTCGTAATTTTTGCTTTCCAAGTGTATGACCATTTAAATGTGATAACTCACATGCTCCTATGGGGAAAAACCCCAACCCTTACCCACATCCTCCTAGGTCAGAGCCTGCTCATCTAAGCTCACTCTTAAATGTGTATGAGCATTTTATGTGTTTAGTTTCTTTTTTTTAGTATTTGGCATTTTTTTTTACCTGACCTAATTGATTCTTACAATACAATTTAATAGCATACCATATTTTCAACAGCACTTAAATTTTTGCCCATGTCCGGGTGTTCCTCCCATATAAGTATTGAAAAATATCTTTCAGCCCCTATGATAAGTGCCCCAGTACTACTAAACATTCAGTCTGACCATTTTAATATAACAGAAGTTTGAGAAATACAAATAGTCCCAAACATACAGGATATAAAAGCAGTACCACCAATCACTTAATGTTTGCCCTGACTAGCTTTTGCAACTAGTGTGGGGGAGATATACAGAATATTTTTGCACTTTCTGCCTTATGTGGAGTACTTTGCTGTAATCATTTTGGCCATAAAATGCATTAGCCCCTGCTGTAGTCTGTTATCTGCAAAGTGAATAAGCTGTTGTTGCCTTATAGAGCAACTTGTATTTGTATAGGGACTGTATAGTGAATATGTTCCTGTGTTGTTGGTTCTCCAAAAAACTCAGGTTTGCATTTGCATTGCCTATTGAATTGCATTTGACTTTGCTGCTTCCATCTAATGCTTTTATTTGTCCCGGGAACTGCTCTCATATTTCCATTCTGAACTGTCTTTCCCTCTTCTTTGTGCTGTATTTTCACATGTAACTGGCTCTTCCCCCCTATCCATTACTGCCTCGGTTTCCCCCATGCTTTTATATTAATGTATTTTGCTTTTTTTCAGCTTGCTTTGGTATTTTTTTTTCCCCTTCTATAGCTCCATTTAGACTGAGGAACATACCTCCCAAAGAAGAAACCCGGGGATATTCTAAAAAATAAGTCCATCTGTTTTTGGCAGTACTCTTTGTTAAAGCTTATTTTAAGGTGTTTGTATTGCTAACCCACAGGTGCACACTAGCAGTTCTGCAGCAGTCCCTTTTCCCAACCCCCACTAGCCACCCTCCCTGTAATAGGTAGATTCTGCTTTTTACTTTTTCAGGAACACCACTAGGTGGCATATTTTCCACTCATTGTATTAGGAATTTTCAATATTTTTTCCCTGCTTGCAGCTTTAAGGACTGTTGCCCTTTTCCCCATTTTTTTTTGCACAATTGTGTAACCTGTTCAAGTCTCCATGAATTATACCAAACCTTAACTCATACATAACAAACCCCCAGCTTGTCAGTACCTTTGAGTGCTTGAGAGTGCCTGTATCACTGATTGTTTTTGGTCTCTTCTGCTTTCCTCCTTCTCAGCTCTGCCCCCTTTTGATTTGTTCACTTTGCTCCCCTGAAATTCCCCCAGTGCCTCTACACCTATAACTCCAAAACCACATCAGCATTCAGCCTATCTGAACTCCACCCATCCTCATCCACTAACCATGTTTCCACTACCCCAACCCTCCCCTTACCTATTCTCACCTTCCCCTTCTTCCACATTTTTACTACCAAATACCTCACACCAGTTTACCTTCATAGGTTCATAGGTTAGTACTAAGCTAACTGCCCTTGCAAGCCATTTTAAGCCTAAATTATAAGACTCAAACCCTGAACCTTTTGTCCCACCTTAACCATTGGGCCACCCCCCCCCTTGCAAATTTTTCCCCCTCTGAAAGCCTCACTCCCCACTATAATCTTACACTACCATGCAAATCAAACCCCATACTCTAACATTATTATCTCTACATATTCTCTCTACTGTCAACTCTATCTTACCAGACTACCTGATTTTTTACATCTATCATACAACTTCAATACATGCCTTAAAAGAATCTCACCTTTCAACTTATATCCCCCACCTCATTACTATAATGACTCTCTCCTCTTTACTAGAAAGATTCTTCCTGAATCCATAAGTCCCAATCCCTCACAATCCATGCCTCCAGCTACCCTGCTCTCAACTCCAACCCAAAGAATCAAAAACCCTTTGCCTCCTTCCTACCCAACTAATCTCTATCCTCCTTTCTGGTGACATACATCCTAATTGCCCCTCAGACAATCATTTTCAAACCCCTAACTTGTTTTCCCCACTATCTCACCATAAATCCCCTTTACCATTAACCCCCAAAATTTATGCAATAAATGTCCATCATCCCTTTGCTGTCCCATTACCACACTGACATTCTTTCTATCCCCAAACATGGCTAAAACCCCAAATAAAAGATTCTGAAATTATCCCAACTACAGGATCATAAGAGATGACAGAACTCTAAAGAAAGGTGGTGGAGTAGCCCATTTTTCTCCTCCTTAACAGTGACCCCTTTTTACCAAGCCTATATCCCAAGGGCAGCAGCTGAACTAACCCTGGCCCTCCTAAAAATTAATAACCAAAAAAAACATATGTATAGCTACTCTTTATATTCCACCAGGAAATAACATCCCATTTTTGAAGATATCCTGTCTTGGTTCTCATCCAACAAAACAATGAAACTATACTCCTAGGTGAGGGTAAATGGGTTTCTATTCAATCACCTCTATCACCTCAGAATATAAACCTATACAACTACCCCCAAAAAATACCCCCCCACCAGACTTTAAAGATAACAACTATGGTAGTATTCTGACTGAATATTAGTTTCTCCCCCAACTCCATTTCTAACAAGGGAAAAATTCAGCAATCATCCCCCTGCCTTTTCTCATGCCACCACTCTCCATCCATCTTCACCACAACTACATAAGAGCTCATATAAAACTTCAACCCTTTAGTTTTCTGACTCATTTAAACATGAACTGGAACCTGAAAAAGCTCCCTCTTGATGATGCTGTTAAATTTAAAACAAAATCACTAGATAGCCCCCCACAAAACAAAAAAGAATAAAAACCAAATCTCCCCTTGGCTAACTAAAGCAACTATTACACTCATGCATCTCTGAGAAAACCTAAGCATTAAAATCTAAAACACCTAATTTTTGAGTATAAGCAACTTCATAATAAAGTGAAAAAAAAGATTGCTTTAGAATGAATGTCCTACTGCTCCAATCAAAAAAATCATAGATCCAACCCCCAAAAATTTTAACAGTATATCTGTGTCCTCTCTTGGAAAAAAACAATCCTTTGACCCTAACCCCCAGATCAATTTTGCAACCCAATTCAACTCTTCTTTTTAATTCAAAATCAAGCTCACCACATCATTCTCTAATGACACTTTACTCCACCTCATCCCACATCAACTCTAGTCTCACTGACATCATATACTATCTTCAAACCATGTTCTCATGCCCCAGACAACTTTCCATCTGTTTCTGCTTGCTGCAGATGGTGTAGTTCCCATCACCATGCTTTTAATCATTGAATCCAGGGAAACCTATGTGTCCTCTGGAAGAAATCACATCATTTTCCCCAAAGAAGCAACAATACTGAAATCTCCAACTTACATCCTATAGCCATCCTGTCCTATCTCAAAAAATAATTGAAAATGCATACACTTGCAACTTTTCTACCCCCTAGACAATCTCTTTCTCCAACTCAACATGGGTTTTTGACCTGGACATACTACCACTGCCCCTTTTCTCCTTTGACATCAACAAAGAGACCCCAACTTGTTAACTCCTAGACTTATCAAAGGCCTTATACTGTTGCACAAATTTCTCTTGTCCAAACCCCCTTCTCAATTTTCCTCCTCTATTAACTGGTTTTCCAGTTACCTTTCTTTGACAACAAGTCAAATGGGAAAAATAGTATCTTCCTTCCTTCACACTCCCAAAAGTGTTCCACAAGGTCCTATACTGGGACTTTTAACATCTTCAAAAATTTCAAATTACAGCAAACTTCTAACAGATGATTCCACCATAATTTGCTAAGTCCCTTAAACTCAAGCAACTAAACAAGATGTCTCTTGTACTGAGTCTTGATGCTGAATAATCACCTTAAATTCAATGCATCCAAAACCAAAGTCATGATCTTTTCCCCATCTAAAAAATCTATTGATAAAAAATTTCCCTTTCCATAGTTGTCAGAATAAGATTCCCATTGAAATCTTCTCCATACAAAAATTCTTTTTTCATTGATGAACATTTAAAGTTTGACATTCATATACAAAATAGTATTAAGAAAAAACCAAAGTTTGAATGCTGTATCATCACAGCATTTTCTCATTTATCCAAATATATACTTTCTTTTTACCTCATTTTTTTTTGCCCCCTTCTCACCCAATTTAATCCTCCCAAACAAAACTTTATCCTGTTACAAAAAAATCTCTAAGTTTGCTACAGGGACCAAATACTCCTACCACTGTGATGATACTCCCTTTAAAATTTGGGTGGGAAATTCCCCCATCTTTTTTACATTCAACTGCTAACTGCTCACAAACTCATTTTCAAACCCCCAAATGTTTTCCTTATCACCTTGCATTCCCGACAGACTACTGATCCAGTAACCAGAACCTCCAAGTGTACAAACCCTTATGCACACCTGGGCAATTTTTTTGTCTTTTCTCTTTCTCATCTATGGAATTTACTTTACAATTGAATCACCCACAAATCTGTTTTAAAACCATGCTCCACCCATCTCTTTTCTCACTGGGGAAAGCTCATGCCCCACCCCACCTGACCCATTTTTATCATTTCCCCTCTCTTTTTTTTTTCCATAACTCACCCTTACTTTCATTTAATTTACTCTCCCTTTCCTCCTTTTATAACTCACCCTAGTGACCCTTCATTTCATTTACTCCCTTTCCTTTTTCATAACTCATAGTGATTTTTATTTTATTTCCACTCTCCTTTCTCCTTTCTCATAACTCATAGTGATCCTTTATTTCATTTCCCCCCATCTCCTTTTTTCCCCCTTTTCATAACTCACCCTAGTGACTCCTTCATTTCATTTCCCCTCCCCTCCTTTCTTCCTTTCTCATAAGTCACCCCAGTGACTCTTCATTTCATTTCCACTCCCCCCTTTCCTTTTTCATAAACCCCAATTTCATTTCATTTCCACTCCCCCTTTCTTCCTTTTCAAAATCACCCTAGTGATTTCATTTCATTTTCCCTTTTTCTCCTTTCTCATAATCACCCTAGGGTGTTCATTTCATTTCCACTCCCTTTTCCCTTTCTCACTGACAGAATGGGGGTTTTTCTTTTATACTTTGTTTTCTTTTTCAGGTTTGGCAAGAATTTCCAGATACCAGCAGTACTCCAAGTATGTAAAAGGGTCATGATGGAGGGCCCCTTTTTGCTGAAGAAAGAATGCACAGATAAGTTTTTTTCAATGGAGATGAATAGAGGGGAAAATGAAAACCCCGCTCATGATTTGTTTAGAATTAAATTTTATGGACACTCAGTAGGTCAGGGGTGGGGGTCTATGTTTCAATCACCAAATTTAAGCTTTCCCGGATAGAAAGACAGCAAGAGGATTATCATTGATTCCCACTCCATGGTGTTTGGGGGTGTTTTTTAGTACCATTTCTGAAACAGAAAGTGCTGACCCCCTTGTAGGTGTTTTTAACAAAGGGCAAAACCCAATCAACATGGGTCACATTTGCAGAAGATGGGAAGGCTTGTCAGTGAGTCATTCTTAATAAAAGAACATGAGTATCTGGCAAAATTATTTAAATAGAAGTCAAATGTTATCATGTAGAAGGTGGTACCCCCAAAACCCGATCCAGTGGATTTCAAGACACACATGTTTGTTTCAAAAATAAGCAAATGTCCATGAGGGACACAACTGAAAAATTTAAAAATAAAAAGCATTGGGGATCACAAGCAAAATGGTCATTATTTTTATAAAGAAAAGGGTTTTTAAAAAAGATACAAGACAGTGGGGTAGGTAGATTGGGGTATGGGGAAAAGACAGTTAATAAAAAAGGGGGTAATTGTATTTTTTGGAAATTAAAAACCCTTTGAATTTTTTTAAGACTTGGGGGGGCAGATTTAGCTGGTTTGATAAGATTTTTAAACTTACAAAATTGGAGGAAAAGTTTTAAGGGGAACAAGCCAAAAAAATTTTAAAAAAATTTTTTAAACAAGATGCTGAAAAAACCTGAATCTATTTTGGGTTTTTGGCCTGTCTGGAAGAAAGCAAGATTGGTTTGATATTTGTTCAAATTTACACAAGGTAACCCATGCTTTTTTATGAAATATCCTGTTTGGATGCATCCTTATACCAAAGGGTACAAAGGAAAAAGGGTAAACTTAGTTTAAAGGGCCCCCGGGGAAATTTTGACTAGTAGGCAGGAGATCATTAATTATACAATGTTTAAAACACATGATTGGCCAGAACCATATTGTAAATTCATACTAACGGAAAATCCTTTTTCCATATAAAAATTTTTTGTTAAAAGAGTTTTAAAATAAAATTTAAAACAAAATCTGTTTTTTTGGGTTATGTTAAACTCCAACATAGAAATATCAAAGATCTTAATTTCCTTTTTTTTA
>NW_025053450.1:0-11152 GCF_019279795.1 Protopterus annectens | reverse complement strand
GTTTATCTTATGCTTTTTAAGATTATTTTGCAGAATGCGATATGTGTGTAGACTGCTGCTGGAGATATGACATTCCACATCACATACATGCTAATGAGGTCATTTATATTCCTTGTTTAATATAGCAACATTTGTGAGAGTGCATTTTAAATGGGTAGGTTTGAACATTTTTCCAGTAGGTATTGAAATACAAAGTAAGAACAAATAATGACAAGACTACTTATTCTCTGTAGAAATATCTTTAAACATAAGAACTTCAATTCAAACTGCTATCATTACAATCTCACTCACTCATTGAATAATCCCCACATTAACATTGTACAATTACTACTCTAGATCCTGTGGCTGGCAAAACCAACTTCATATGTCATTGCTTCATATATAAATACAGAAGCTTCCTTGCTCTTTAAAAATAAATTGACTGATGTTATATTGGTTAAAAATTGCTGTGCTGCTGATATTGCAAATAACATTTCCTTGAATCTAGGGATTAGCTATAATAATAGGTAATGACTACCACCATCAAATTTGACATTACAAGTTCATAATTACTTTGTGCAGTTCTGGAGACCCGCTTACAGAGAATAATAGCCCTAATTCCCAATTGTTCCAAAGTAGTGCCTGGTTACAATGACTTCCCAGTGTCACCCAGTAGGTAAAATGAAGGTGAAAAGATCTCAAACCCTTTACCACATGCAGTAGCACATTAACATCTTGAGTTTTGAAGCAATCTCAGCTAACTGTGCTGAACAGTTGCATTTCTAATTAAAATGTGGGATTCCTATGTACCTAATCTTTTAAGAAGAAGACTGTATCATGATAATATGCAGCAATGACTACATAATAACAGATGCTAGCACATCAGATGGTCTGTTCTGGACTCAGAACTTCCCAAATAATGTAGCCTGCATGTTATGGATTTAATGTCAACCTTTGCAGTTGTTGTATGCCAAAGGAACCATAAAAATATATCACTAAAATGCAAAATGTCTTAGACTTTCTATATTATATTATCCATGGTCTATTAATGAATCTTATTCCACTTCCTTATGAACAAAGAAAACAATTCAAAGACAACTGGATTCACTAATCTTCCGCGGCAGGACTAGCTATCCCACATGGAAGCACCCCATGAAGAGCAGTGATGGCATGGCGTGCTGCCATGCATATTAATGAATATGTGCTGCCCGAGCGCCTAGACTTTAACATGGAGGGTAATGAGCAGGTACGTCTGAGAGCAACAGTTATCAGAATAAACATCCAATCTGCAATCGTATGAACAGCAGGAAAATGGTAAGAAATGAGCCGAGATCGCCATAGGTGTCCGCGATATCCCCACCTACTAATAGTTCATCATTAAGGTACAACAGCAACAGTACATAAAGATCGGGAAATGAAGAACCCTTTTTTAAATCCGAGTACAGCTTAACCGTAGATGTGTGTGTGTGCCTATCACGAATAGCTACAGCTAAAAAGCTTCAAAAGGCTGAAGATGGGATAGCAAGGAAGACATATGCGCATGAAGCTAAGCACAGTTAATAGGGAAAAGGGCAGAGCATCTCACCTAATGCAAGTATACATCCTCAGTTCAAGTCCCAGTACAGCAAAATCTATTTTATTAATGGCAAAGCTACTATTATAAATCTGAAAGGTGTTTCCTACAGCAAACCCACTAAATAAATATATATTTAAGTGAACTGAAGTAATACAGGAAATGCACATACGTGAGCGCCAGTGCTGGCAATGAATTAAGGCACTAAGTAAGTAGGTTTGGCACAAATAAGCAGTGTAAGCATATGTAAGCAAAAGCAAGCGTGTTTAAGTGTATTTGCACAGGTAATAGGCACTGCCTGCACAGATTCCATGAATCTTAGAAGAATCTGGAGGTGGTAAGAAACTTCAGTAATCGGAAGTTAGCAGGCTTAGCCTAAAAGAAACTCCGCATACAACTGGAAGCTTTAACGCGGCCCAATCACCTGTATCCAATGGCCTGTGGGCTCTTGCCCAGCAACAAATCAAATGACGCATCTGCATGGCTCAAACCCAATACCCTGGCTATTACAGTCATAGCAGTTAACCACTGAGCCATCATAGGAGCCTGGCTAAGATGGATAAGGTTCGTGCAACAAACAAATCCCTCACCATAGGAAAATCAAACCAATTAATGTGAAAAGCGAATCCATGTACAGTGTGTGATGTTGTATAACCCATAAGGTTATGGCTATAAATAAATATGTGGAATCTGGAGTATCCTGCAAAAGCAGAGATGTGAGGTGTTATTGTAATAAAGAGTTGGTAAGTCCTCAGGACCCCATAAAGTGGTACATACATAATACGAATCCCCACGGATACCAGACACAGATATAACATGTAAATCTAATAATAAATCATCAATGCCAAAAGGAAAATATAATGCTAATTAAATATACAATGTTAAGCAATGCGCACAGCTTTGAAGCATACTTGGTGCTAAGTATTGCAGTAAGCTGGTTAACTCAATCTGCCCATAGGTGGTATATCTCCTTTGCCAAGCAATGCCAACATTAGGTAAGCAGTGGTGTGCCCATAGTTTAATGCCTTTTTCTAAAAATTGATCCAATCATGGGAAAGTGGGAAATTGGAGTGTATTTTAAACTCCCACAGGTGTGGGGTTACTCCCCAAGCTTAACTCTGGTTGCAGTTCCCTACTGTAGGCAGTGGAATGGCTGGAGTAGAGGAAAGCTGCACCTAATTTAGAATGCAGCGCTGGGGCACTCCAGGAGTCCAGGATTCACATGTTATGGCTTCTCGGTAAAACACCATGAGCAGAGACGACTGCAAGCGGGCCAGTACCAGGGCTTTCAGTATAAAGTGGAGACCTGGGATGTCTCAACCATGACCTTCTATCAGTGTCACCTTCGGTAATCCCCTGGTCTGGTGGAGCAGGGTTGTGTCATTCACCATGCTGGACCTGAAGCGGCGGAGGGGAGATCTCTTTGGAGCAGTGGATCCAAGAATCAAGCGCAGATGGGCTGATGTCCCATTGACTTCTAAGTAAAGCACTGGCTCATTCTACATAGCATAATGACGCTTGCCCAGCTTGTGTATTAACCTAGCGGATAGGTAATACAGCTAAATATCACTGTATTTCTGATAGCTGCAGACAGAACGGCTTTGCGTAACCAGTAAACTTCCATGCTGCTAGGGCTGAAAGGCCTGGTGTCAGTGAGGCAGGTTAGTAGGTCAATCCCGCATGTACTGTCATAACAAATAAATATAAAGCAGTTCCAGAAAGTACAAAATGCTACCAGTATAAAAATGTATTGTGTATGGGATGTACTCGATAACACGCAGAGCAATCATGGGCAGGAAGACTGTCATATAGCTGTGTGTAAAATAAAGCAAAAGTGCAATATCTTGTAGAATAAAAAGTATAACCGCTGGAGGCGAAAAATATCATTCTGCAAGTCATGGTCGTTGTTGTAGTGTTGCATTCTATAAATAGTACTCGTTGTATTAAGCAGTGTGCTACCCACACTCTTGAACGCAGATAAACATGTGTGGGAGGTTCAGTAGCAACAATGTTGTGTCGGTGCAAGAGGGTCGGTCATATTGTAAGCAACTGAAGTTAAAGGTAAGACAGAAAAAATTGGAATGCTTTTATACCAATTCCTTGATATACAGTGTGCTGTGATGTTGGAACTCGTAATATTTTTACCTTACACACAGCAGGGGCTTGAATCCCGGGAGTGGTTTATAGGCAGATAATCATACCCCTCTACAAACCGTAGAGTCTGTGAAAATGTTCCAGATAGAAAGATGTATGCGTTATAATTTCAGGACCCAGTCAAACTGTAATAGAATACCGCTTTTAGAATGTTCAGATAGTGTTTCGTAAGCATAATCATAACCATAAAACTGTACAGACTGTGGCAGAATGTTCAGGTAGTGCTGTGGGCATATAGTCATACCTTATCAACTGTTCTTAGATCTGTCCAGCATGTCCAGAGCCGTTTAAATGGCCCATATCTGCTGCCGCCTAATAACCTGTTCCCTGGCAAATCAGTGTAATGGATCCAAGAAAATGTAGGCAGCTTTACTGACATATAACTGATGAAGTCAAACTTGAACATAGTCAAGAATGTATATGGCGAAAACAAACCTGTCATTGTAACATCTCACCCAAAAGTGTATGACAGTGCATGTATCCTCCAAAAATATGTCACATTAACAGCCTTTGCATCCTGTCAAGCCTTTGACCAGAGTGGCGTGGCAATAGCAGATTGTTAGGTATGTGTATAACATCGGGTCATGGAATCTTGGGAGTATGTGTAGAATTTAATGTCAGGTAATCGCGAATTAACAACATTTTCAAATCAGCTATAATAGGTAGAGGTGTAGACTTTCACATAAGATTAACAGTCCATGTATATATTTTTATGGTACTTAATCTACAAACATACTATTGTATAGGCAGTAAGCACCTACTGTTAGTAGTGTAATAATACATGTTTAAGGGACATCGATCATTGCAGTGACTAAGAAGCTGTTGTAAAAACTAAGCAGGGATATATTAGTTGTTAATTTTGACCTCTCTCAATTCTCACCCCCACCATATGTGCAAATAAATAACGACTAATTAGCATTAACACCTAAATGGGTATCGCAGGTCATCTAAATCTCTTTGTTGGGACATATGTCCTATTGGTTTATAAATATTCGTTACATTTGGTTCTTAATGTGGCGTGTGCCATGTTAATATACTCCCATATTGGTGTCCTGTTGCCATCAATGAAACCTGCATGCTGTTGTAATGGCCACTGTTTTCCAACATATGCATGTGTTCTTCTCACCCTGCAACTGTTGTAAATCCAGTGTCTTGGGTTAATGGGAATATCTATGCATGCTGATATAATTAATCCTGAATGCTGTTGACTATTACCAACCGATATCTGTCCTAAAACTGCAACATCATAGCTTGTATGGGAAGGCCGGTCCCAGCAGACCCACCTGCTCACCTCAGCTGGCCATGGCACCAGGCACCAGCACATCTGGGGCCCAGCCTAGGACCTCTTCCTCCGTTGGCTCTTCACCACCTTTGGGTGGAACCACCTCAGGGGATGGGGCTCACCCACCCCCCCCCCCTGTGAGTGGAGGCAAGGAGGTACCTGTCTCCCTCCGTCAGATCAAGGCCATGGTGTGTAGGGAGCTCAACAAGGAGATTCGAGACCAGCTACACCAGCTTGAGGACCACATGGTGCAATTATAGGGTGAGCCAGCCCCTCCTACCCAGTACCCCAGAACAGCCACCTTTGGGGCTGTGAAGGTCCAGTGGTGACTGCCCATGGGTGGGGACCTCGGTCCCACTGTTTCCATCCTTCTGGGGCTTTATGCGGCATGCAAGCTCTCCAAACAATTCCCTCCTGTCCAAGGTGTTTACCTCCCACATGTGTCATATACAGCCCCTGTATGTATCTTATCTGTCTTGTCTGTTAACCCAACCTACCAACCCAAATATACTGACTACCCCTCCCCAACATCCCACTCTCACCTGAAAAAAAAAGTGCAATCTGTTCCCACAAAAAAATATTGTCCCATACATAGCTGTCCATATTCCTCTCATTAACACACATATCTCACTGAAGGACTAAGTAATGTGGTCTAATTGGCATAACAATGAATTATTGTTGTCCTCACCCCCATCCAGGGGTTTGAGTGTCCAAATCTACCTCCAAATTCAGTCTATATGCACAGCTGTTGCAGTAGAAGAAATGGGCAGCTATGGGCCTACCCTACTTATCCCTTCTGCACATTCCTTGCTATTTTCCCTACTGTCTTTCCTTCTTTGTGCCTCTTTTTTCACCACTTTCCTATTAACCCCTTTTTCTTTTCTTTTAAAGAAATCAGTGCTGAGAATAGCGCTACACTTTTAAGCAGCAGTAAATTGGGTTTAAGCCTGCTCTTGCATAGGGGTAAAGCACTGCCCATACAGGTTAAGCAATTAAGAAGCTAACAGAGTATAAGAAACTGTAACCAGAAGTTAGCAGTGCTTAGCTCCACACAAACCCGTGCAAACCTGCTTACAACTGCTTTAAAGTGCGTTAATCACTCTGAATCCAAAGGCCCTTGATCTGCCCATCAACAAAATAAATAGCCTCTACAAGGCTCAAACCCAGGACCCTACACACCATAGTGATTGATCACAAAGCCATGGCAGATGTTTGCAGCACTGCTGTTTTCACAAACATATCATCCAGCACAATCATTCAACAGTACAGGAAATGTAGTAATATCATACCACACAACCTCTTAATGCAAGAATTCTGGACAAAGTGTACCAAAATGTGGATACAAATAGGGATATATGTCAAATATTGTTCTTACACACTTAAAATGTTGCTAGTTAAACAGTTATATGTATTAAAACACATATTTCTTGAAGGAGATGCGAATTTCTGAAACACAAAAGGTGTTGGTTGTTAGTTACTGACTTCAATCCTGAGATCATCCATGTCAGTTGCCAAGAGAATAAGGTACAGGCCAAAATTATGAGCCAAACATGCATGGTCATATGAACAAACATAGGCCGTAGGTAAATGCATAGCATATATATATATATATATATATATATATATATATATATGTATATATATGTATATATATATATATATATAAAAACCATAAAAACCACAAATAATTGCGCATATAACATCAACTTGTACATATGGAAGTAAGATAAATATATATTTCATATGTACATGGTATACATATATATATATATATATATATATATATATATATATATACATAGAAATATATACACAGGTAGAAATGTGTATAGCATTTCCACATAGGAACATCCTGAACCACTCACACGGCCAAATAAGCGATGTGACCATATATGCACTGTTAATGGGGGTGGGGAGGCTTAAAATGAGGATACCTGAGGTAATTAGTGCTTTTATGTTACCCCCTCCACAGCCCTAACAGATACGCTTGTGCAATCCAATATCCAACACATGCAGTTCTTGACTGCAGGACCCTCCAACAAATACAGCTTCTAATGGTTTAACAGTAAGGCCAAATCACCTGTAAAATGTCAGGAGACAATATATGTAACATATCATGCAGAAAAGTTATTCTACTGTAGGGGCTGTGCCAAATGTGGAAGGAGTACACATTACAATGGTGCAGATATGCATGGTCACATCTATATAAATTGACAAATATATATTCAGGTATAGATATATATATATATATATATATATATATATATATATATATATATATATATATATATGAGATATATATATATATAGGTATATACACATATACACAGACAAAAGGTATTAGTAGCCATACATATGTAGAAGTAGTGTGGAAGTACTGGGTGCAAAGTAAATCCCTCAGCCACAAGCCCTGTAACTGGCAACTGTGAAATGTGTAGCATGGCAACCATTCCCACAAATGAGAATACTTACATTAAACATATAGCCGCTCACAATTCTAAGGACATGACACCACACACAGATATGCATACACAGAAAACCTTTAATTTGTGTACTGTACGATAATGTATGCCATGTACTTACAGCATTATGGACTTTTGAAATATATAATCAGGGTGATGAATGCCCACACAAAGTCAGTAGATGCAAACAATGTGGGTATATAACATACTCATGCTTTATTGTCCAGGCCAAGGCTTTCAATTAGTACAACAGTAAACAAAAGGACTATTTGCAGCAAGATAAGTAACAATCGGTCAAATTACAGATGTATTTCAGCAGCCTACTAATTGCTCTCCTGTAGACAAGCCCTAGGGAAATGTGGGCTACCTTGGTGGCAATGTCAATGTATCTGTCACATAACACATTGCTCAATCTAACATCACACAATCATACTGACTAACTGAACTGTGTGTAACACTGTAAGATGTAGCCCACCACAGTTCCCATGGAGGAACATATGAAAGTGTACAGTCACATACCTTAATGTGTCGTGTCGGCGTGTCTTAACACTGATATCCATGCAGCATGTTGTCACAGCCTGTGGGTTGATGTGCATCGTGAATACCCCTCCCCCATACAAAGGTTGTACAAGGGCAAAGAAATACTGTGTGACACACACTTGACCTCATGGAATGTACAAGGGCACACATATGTAGTCTAACTGTTGCCCTGATCTCGTATCGGACCCTGATCAACATATTCTTGTGAGGAGTCCACAATATGATTGGGATGATAGCAGGAATGCTAGTAGTAAATAATGAGGTAGGCCATTACCTAACAACCCCTAGCTGTATCACAGCAGGACAAAGCTCACCATATATATATGGTGGACAGAGGCAGAGGGACACAGGGCCATATTTGGTAATATTGCTGTTACACACCCCTGGAAATTGCTGGTGTTGGCAGGATTTGTTGCAACATACACCATTAAGTGCAGGAATAAGACATCAGAACATAAATGGATGTAGCCAATGGCACTGGTGCCATGCAACAGACAGACTCAAGCTAGTGATATATCTAGGACAAGACCTGTGTGGTGCACAGACAAAACCTAACAGACAATTTACTGGCCATCACGTGGATAGACCCACAGATGAGAGCTATGCAGACAGACTGCATTCCATCCTAAACTACTATGTACACATAAACACTGTAAGACCAGCAATATACAATGCATATAACAACACTACTCACTCTGTCTGTAGGTCTGGAATCTTATACAAATGTGTAGTTGGCCTGTGTCTGCAAGTCCTGCTGTAAGAGGTATTGCTACCTGCTGTCTGTAACACTGCTGCCCACATACAGGAAGGATGTCCTCCATACTGGAAAGGTTAAGGGACAACACCCGCATGAGTCAGTATTTTAGAGTAATGGGTTGCCATGACAGTGGTTATCCAAAGTACTACACAGCAGGCTGCATGCAGTTAGCAACTGGTGCACACTGATTGGTGTAATGCCCATCACCTGATCATGTGCATCACCTACAAAAGCCATGTTGCAATCTATTCAAACAAGCTCACTAGAAAGAGGAGAAAGAGAGAGAGTGAGAGAGAGAGAGAGACAAAAAAAAAACATAAACTACAGAAAGCTGTCACAGCTGTCAAAAATCATTAACAGGTGTGTAAAACATATATGTATTTAATTGAATGTAGTATATGGTATAGAATAATAGGATATATGATGTGGAATGATTTATATGTGCCATCAGCAGTTGTCTGTTCCTGTAGGCAATGGGACATACCTGTCAACTGTGCAGACTGTGCAATGAATCGATGTATACGTATGTAAGATGTGTTTTTAGTATATTAGTGTGAGCAATAGCTGGTGGTGGAAGTACTACCGTCATGATAGACACATGGGTGTCAGAGCACACCACTTGCAGGACAGTCATGTTAATGTGTAATGTAGCATGCACAAATGCCATAGGTGTATAAACAGGGCCTACCTGCAATCTATCACCATATATACCACCCTAATGTTAGTCTGTGTGTTCACATGTGACACCTGTCAATGTAATGTTGCAGCAAGGCCAAGAACAGTGCAGCTGTGAGAAGTGAAAGTAGAGTTACAGAGTGTGGACCAGATGTCTGTATACACCCATGGCATAGATAAATATAGGTGTGTGATATGGCCATTAACTAGACATGTATGTCGACAGATATGTAGCAGATACTCATTATAGATATAGGTATATAAAACCCACAATATAGGACTATCTACACACATATATGTGCATACATATATATATATATATATATATATATATATATATATATATATATATAGATATAGATATAGATACACACCACCACAGAGTACTTATATATATATATATATATATATATATATATATATATATATATATATATATATATTATATATATATATACGTTTATGTCTACATATATATATATATATATATATATATATAATATACACACGCCTATAAGCGTCTGTGTCTTTCACATGTATATATATATATATATATATATATATATATATATATATACGCCCATGTCGTCTATGTCTACATATATATATATATATATATATATATATATATATATATATATATATATATAGGCTACACACATAACATAAATTCTTCTACACATGTATATATACATACATATATATATATATACACACATATATATGTAAATACATGTCCCCTTCCATGATATGTGTGAGAGAGGAATATATCACTACATATCAATACACATACACATATATATATATATATATATATATATATATATATAATATATATATATATATATATATATATATATATATATATATATATATATGTGTGTGTGGCTTATATATATATGTGTGTGTGTGTGTGTTCATATATATATATATATATTATATATATATATATATATATATATATATATATATGCATATACAGTACATGGGCAGTAGACTGGATTGCGTGTGGCATTGTGGTGTGTAACCCATGTTGGGAACACATTGCATTTGTTTGTGAAGGTGGGATTTGTATGTTGGTGAAGGCTAGTATGCAAATTGTGGTATGTAGGTTCGGTCTGAAGACAGAAAAGACAGCATACAGGGCTGGTATATGACACATAGGGTCTGTAAACACAGTGGATGGGGATTGTTGTTTAGAATGTGTACACCATTGAGCCTCCACATGGAAGCAATGGGACCAAGGTCCACACCGATGGAGAGTCACAACAGCATTTACATGGTCATAAAGGTGCCTGGGCTGTGGGCTGTGCAGGAGAAGCAAGCATGTCTACCCTGTGTACGTGTACTGCAGGGCTCCAGGTGATGTAGCACATCCCCCATGTCTCTGTGGAGCTCCCTATGGCGCACACCAGACCCTGGTTACAACTTTGGGTGGGACAGGGTTAATATCACAATGTGTACTCTGTGGGGCAGGCACCATCTCTGTGGTGGTTCCACCTGAAGGTGCGGATGCAGGACCAGTAGATGATAAGGTCCCATAATACCGGGTCCCAAAAATAATTTTTTTAAAAAAGTTTTTGGCCTTTGGGGTAACAAAAGGCCCAGATGAAAAAAAAAGGTGGAGAGGTTGGTTCTTTGGGGGGGTGGGCAAAAACTTTAAAACCCCTTTAAAAAATGGGTAAAAAAAAATTGGGTTCAAAAATTTTTTATGGAAAAACAAATTTTTT
>NW_025053449.1:0-10240 GCF_019279795.1 Protopterus annectens | reverse complement strand
CCGGGGAAATAACAAGCAAACAAACAACAAACATATAAACAAAAGCTAGATTCAGCGCCTGGATCTAGTCTATGCTAGAAGCAAACAAGGTGTACCAATTTCAGTAAGATACCAATTCAAATATTTAGGCACTATAAACCTCTAACCAGAAATTCCCAGCTCAGAAGGGCAGAGTCCAGCCTCTTCTCCCACAAGAGTGCAGACCACTTAACCTTCTTAATGTAAAATAACTGGCCTGAAGCCCAATTGCCTAAACCAGAACTAATACGCACTTGGACACTGGGCTCTCAATCAGCAGTTCCCAACTTAGAAGGATGAAAGCTACCTGTCCTGCCACCACAGTGCTTATACAAACCTTCCTAATGTAAAACAACTGGTCTGAAGCCCAAGTGCTTAATCCAAAAGACTTAGAATGATAGCTACACTTTTAATCAAGTTACAACAAGCAGTAATAAATACCATTGAATACTTTAGAGAATGTCTGGATTAGTGCTCAAGTTACACAAACAAAGCTACACAAACAAAGCTAGATCCAGCAGGCCCAAATCCAGTCTATGCCACAGCAAACATTTTCCCAATATACCCAGCATCCCTCCTCAGCACATGTCCAAACCAACTGATAATCTTGCCAATCTGCCTCTCATTTTTCTGCAGTTTGTTGAGAAACAGGAATTCTCAGTTCAGGCTAGAAAGTTGTTATGATATTTTTTCAATCTTTTTACTGCCACCTACTGGTCTGTCTATCATAATGCCAATTGGAGGCTCAGTTTTTAATGGCAGTAATTAACATAACAATTCTAAACAAAGGAGCAATACAGTTTCTGGAAAGTAGTTAATTTGTTGATGGGGCTTCATGAATCTTTGTTTGCAGTTTTGTATATTTCTTATTTAGTTAATACACTGCACAGTTTTTAAGATTGCTTACAGATGCATTGCAATGTGGTTGCTAACTCTGATCATTTCTTTTTATTTCCTCGTTATCTGTATTTTCTTTCTATACTTTTATTTTTTCCGGTGATATTTTATCTATGAGCTTCTACAGCAAATTTCATTCTAAACAAAGGTGATCAGACTAACTAGCTGTGAGCTAGTTTTCTCATTCCAAGAGAGGCTTTGTTACCTACTGATGTGTGCCAAAATTATCACAGTCTATGCTATCCTATACAATATCATCCTGAAAAAAACAGCTGCACCAGGAACAATAAGGGGAAGGAGCACACATTCCACCACCACTGGCAGATCACCACAGCTGCATGCAGGGGAAGAGTCAGAGGGGAGCCTCCAGCTGGGGTGTAGGTAGAAGTAGGCATGTACAATATGGCCTCGCCCTGACCAGGAAGCACTGGATAGCACACATGCTGACCACCTAACAGGTACAACTTTCATCCTATGTACATACAGTAAAAGGTGATGCCGAAGGCAATGCTTACAGCTACTTCCCACGTGATCTCTTTCTTTTATTTCCACTCTATTTTTAAACTCCACTTTAATTTTATCCCACTCCTTAGCTATATTTTCACAAAACATTTTTATCTTCTCTAATAACTCCCAAATAATTTCCACTACCAATTACATAAAGTCCTATCTTTCAAAAGATGGGTGGGAAAGTGCCAATGTCTCATTTTTTATTTTTTTTTTACCCTTGTGTTTTATTTTAGTTACTTATTGGTGCGTGATTTGACAGTTATTGGATGTGTATTAAAACTTTTAATTAAATGCACATGTTCCTGTGAAATGTAACTTCTGTCTAGCCTAGCCCAGTTTTTGTACCTTGATAATAATATGTAAATTCACACCAAACTCCTACTATTGAATTCACATTTCTATGCCAAATATTTTCATAAATTGCTTAAAAAAATCTATCCTCATTTCTTATATTTTCCCTCCTGTCCCCCAGGCACATCTTCACTGCTGGAAATCAAATTCCAGTCCTCAGTTATAAGTAATATTTCTTGCCAAAAACTGCTTATTTCTCCCAGAATTTTCTTAAGCTCCATTACAGCAGTTTTAGGTGGAATATAAGTACATGCCAGTGTATTCTCCTGTTCTAGCTCCTTAGTAATACAAATCTACCATTATTATCTTTTTTATCTGCTTTTTCTATCACTATTGGAGCCCCCCTTTAATTAATATAAGTACTCTTCTTTTCCTTTGTCCCAGATATTCCACTGAATAACTGTCCTGAATACCTTTCTTTATCAAATTCACGTTCAGTTATTTTCAAATGTATCTCCTGTGGTGTTGCTATTTGCCCTCTACATTTTTCAATATAGTTCACTACTCTTTCTTTTTTGTGTATATCTATGAGACCATTAACATTTAAATATAATATAGTGTCATTATGTTAAAAACTTATTATTCCTACCTTTTATTTGTAACAGGGTTTTTTTATGTGTCTAGTTTCATATTTTGTGTTACATGCACAAACTAATGTTTGGCAGGTTAATCTTTTATACAGTTGTTTCTTGTCATATCCATTTGAGCCAATCTCACATCTTACAAAATGTTTTTTGTTTTAACAACCCTCAAAAAAAAAAAAAAACAAATACACCCCCAATTTGTTTGTGTCTTTTGGCTTTTCCCGGTTAGGGGTCGCCACAGTGGACCTCCGGTCCACTAATGATTGGTAGTTGAGTTTTACGTGCCGAGTTACCAGCCCTGATGCACAACCTTCAAGAAGGTATTCCTATTCACGCATGTCTCCACGCAGAAGACGTTCTAGCTAAGAATCAAACCGGACAGCATCTTACTGTGAGTCGACAACACTACCGCTGCACAATACACCCCCAATACACATCTAAAACAAAGTTTTTACTTTCTAATAGGAACAATTCTTCCCAACAGACAGCCACACTCACATACTTGGGTTAACCTAAAAAGAAAGTTATCCATGCTAAGTGCTATCTGATTTTGTCTTATCTTTATTGCTCTTCCAGTTTGGGAAAACACTTGCATGCTTTCAGAAAGCATTATCTCCTAGCCATTGAAGGAAAGACATATTTTGTTATCAGATTGGGTACTTACGTATTATCGCAATCAAATTTTTCATGGCAATAGTGGTTGGTTCCTGAGCCTGAAATATGTTCCTTAATGTTTTTAAAATGTTACATGGTGTGTTTTCTTTAACAGTCCAGGCTGTTTTCTGAACTATCACTAAAATGTAAAAAAACATACTGTTGCTGTTGGGTTTATGTACTGTACTGCCAGCATGTCTGTTATTCCAACTCCGCCTGCTGAATGTTCCTTTTTTCCTGAGAGCAAATGCAGTCAAATAACGGTTATAATGGAATTTGCCCATCACAGCTGTGTCATTATTCAAGTGTGATTCATACAAGACAGTATGTTGCTTAGTTTAAGAAACGTATAGGGTGACACAGCTTTCCTAGAAAAAAGACTGTTTTGAAGCAGTGCTAACTGCACTTGCTGAGAAATGCGCATTACATAGAAAGACAAACACATATAAAGTGCAATCAACATTGTTACAGCACTACTGAAATGAATAATCACTTAAGTACTACCTGGTTTTGTCTGAACATGCCAGCATCATGCAAACAAACAAAATCAGTACTGCCAATTTATTCCTTGAAAAACGAAACCACAATTATCTGTCAACTTCATCCATGCTCAATTTTTAAAAGGATTACTTAGGGCAACTTATGCATTGCACTGGCTGTTTGCAAGTATGTGTACACATTTCTAGAAAAGTAGTAGTTCACCCAAACCATATTTCCTGTTTCTGTGTTTTCCTTCACTGAAGGATTCATTCCTTATGGTCCAAATATTGCATTCATCACTCACACATCAACTGTGACACTTCAAGCATGTGTTGTAATGCACGCAAAAAGGGGAAGATGCCTTTATCAAGATTTTGTGTTCCTGAAGGTAATCCCCACTTCTTAGTCACCAGTAAGGAGGTGGAATAACACCTTACAGTGTTTTATGCGGTCCTTTGTAGTCAACAAAGCAAATTTTTCAACTGAGAAAATATGGTTGTGATAATACGTAAGCACCTCAGATTGTCTCAATGAAGACATGAGAAAGGGATAAAAAATTGCTTCTACAAGTATTTATTTATTTATTTGCTACAGGAAAACTTTATTCTGTGTAATGTTCTTTTTCAGTTATTTGCTTTCTCTTAAAATGTGTTACTAGATCAAGCCAAGGGCCTTAATCTAGTCATTCCTCTATGCAAGAATGAGAAAAAGCACATCAATTTTTCTTATATCATACTCTTTTGACCAGATTTTTCTTCGTTTTTTTTTTACATTGTAGTGCCTACATTTCTTAAAACTGAACAAAGAGAAAGAGGAAAGAAAGAAAAAAAACAAGGGTACCTGCTTACTTTAGTATCCCTTTACACTTGAAATAACTGAGAAAACTTTACTTTATAATATACAGATTATATCATGCATTGTAAAATAATACTATTAAGAAAAAAATGTAGTTTTACTTACAGTTAACTCTCCCTCCTCTTCTCCTCTCCTAATTGTTCTTCCAAACATTAATGACATGAAGTAGGGCATATTCTTTAGAGTCCCCTACAAGTTTAACAAAGTCAAATGTGTCCAATATTTCCAGGTTTTCTTGTTCTGTCATGCTTCACTAATAAAATTAATGCTTTGTAATCCCATATTTGTCAATTTCCGAGTTGCTGGTTTTATTCCTTATCTCCATCTCCCAAATCCAGTCTCTGCTTCATTTCCAACATACACTTGGTTCTTTTAGTCAACTCTTACACTTTCTTCTGTCTCTCAAGCATTTTCCTTTGAAACATTGGAAAAGGTTTCACTGGCAGAGTCCCTCTATGGTCTTTATTACCAGAAGAACAAGAAGCAATATGTCCTTCTATTTCACAGCTCGTTTTTTGTTGGACAAACTTTTGCATTTCCTCCATAGCATGTTCTGCATAAAAAATAATATTTTATCCCTCCAGGAAAGAATATTCTGAAGATAGCTGGGTACATCACTTTGAATCCCACACCTGCTTCTTGACATTTCTTGATTAGTGGAATAAATTTACTCCTCTTCTGGCTGGTGTGCAGTAATGAATCATTTTCCACAAGCACTCTACAGTCTCCCACTTTTAGTAATTTGTCCTTCTGCCACAGTTTTGTCAGAATTAATTCCTCCTGCTGGTAGGACTGCATCTGTACTATTAAAGGTCTAAGTTGCTTTCCATGGCCATATTTAGAGTATTCAGTCAATGTGCCCTTCAATTAACAACAACTGCTGTAGAATACCAGTCCAGGTGTTTGTGCTTTCATAAAGTTAATACAGTACATTCCTTCCAACTTCTCTGGTTAAGCAGAAAATCTCAGGTTTTCCCTACATGGTCTATGCTTTAATTCTATTATTTTTTTAAACATTTATTCTTGAGCAGTCTGATATTCAGACAGCCTTTTCTTCATTTTTTTTCTTATAACTAGCCAGTTTTCTAGTTTCAGCACTCAAATCTGTTTCTTTGATCTCAGCACTTGTTCAGATTAAAAAAAAAAAAAATTTTATCTGCTTTTACTGTACTTGTGTTTCTACCTATTTCATTTTACTTTTGCATCATCTTAAAAATACTCAATTGTATTTATTACTGCTTGGTGTAACTCATTCTAAGCCTTTTGGTTTAAACACTTGGGCTTCGGACCAGTTGTTTTGCACTGAGAGGGTTTGTGGTCTGCACTGTTGTGGCAGAACAGGTAGCTTACATCCTTCTAGGTTGGGAACTGCTGATTGAGGGCTCAGTGTCTGTTATTCTAAAAGTGTATTCATTCTGGTTTAAGCACTTGGGCTTTCAGGCCAGTTATTTTACATTAAGAGGGTTTGTGGTCTGCACTCTTGTGGGAGGAGAGGCTGGACTCTGCCCTTCTGAGCTGGGAATTTCTGGTTAAAGGCTTATAGTGCATGCATATCTGAACTGCTTCTTACCGGGGTTGGTGCTCCTTGTTTGCTGTGGCATAGACTGGATTCGGGCCTGCTGGATCTAGCTTTGTTTGTGTAACTTGAGCACTAATCCAGACATTCTCTAAAGTATTCAATTGTATTTATTACTGCTTGGTTGTAACTTGATTAAAGTGTAGCTATCATTCGTCTTTTGGATTAAGCACTTGGGCTTCAGACCAGTTGTTTTACATTAGGAAGGTTTGTGGCAAGCACTGTGGTGGCAGGACAGGTTGCTTTCATCCTTCTAAGTTGGGAACTGCTGATTGAGAGCCCAGTGTCCAAGGGTATTAGTTCTGGTTTAGGCACTTGGGCTTCAGGCCAGTTATTTTACATTAAGAAGGTTCATGGTCTGCACTCTTGTGGGAGAAGAGGCTGGATTCTGCCCTTCTGAGCTGGGAATTTCTGGTTAAAGGTTTATAGTGCCTGAATATTTGAACTGCATCTTACTGAAATTGGTACACCTTGTTTGCTCTAGCATAGACTAGATCCAGGCCTGCTGAATCTAGCTTTGTTTATATGCTTGTTGTTTGTTTGCTTATTTCCTGGAAGCTAATTCCACCTACGGGCTTCTCAGCTTCTGTGGATCACTAATGATATCTGCATTGCTTACTGTACTAGTTCCTTGTTTCACTTGAAAAGTTACTGTTTGTCGCTTTTGCATTTAGTTACTTGTAACACATTGCACTCAAGTTACCTGGCACTTGCTCACTAAAGCAATTATATAAGTCAGCACTAAAAATTAAAGCACTACACCCTCACTCCCCACTGGCCCTTGTTTTCAATTATTAAGGAATTCCCAATATTATTCTAGCATGTCCAAAGGTCAGTTGTCAATCTCCTCTCCGGTCCAGCTGGTGAATCTGGGAATCTTGAGGCAATGTTATAGCCTCATGTACACAGACAACCCTCTCCTCCTCCCACATAACACAAATACCGAGAGATGCAGCTATTTAGCCAAACTGGAGGCTGAGCTCTCTCAACTCAGGACTGGCAAGTTAACCAGACAGGAGGAGAAGGCAACTACACACACCACAAAACCAGGCTCACATAATGCTACCACACCACTGAATCAAACACATAAACACACAAAGACATACTCAGAGGCTCTGAGTAAAAATTTACCTAAACAGCAGAGGCCTCCAAAGCAGACACCCAAACAACTGCTACCTCAAGACACCCCACAAGCAACACATAAACCACAAAAGCAGTGTGCAAAGCAGTCACAGCCCTTAAGACCAAATACAACACCAAACATACTTGTCATAGGTGACTCCATAGTCAGACACACTGACGTCCCACTCACCAGGCTGAACAAGGAGAGGGTCACAGTAAGCTGCCTATCGGGTGCTAGAATCCGCCACATAACACAAACACTCTGGTCACTTCACGGCAAGTACAAATATGACACAGTCATTGTCCATGCTGGTGTGAATGACCTGAGACGCACTCCCTGGACTACATGAAAGAGACATAGAGGAGCTCTCTGATTATGTGTAGCCCAGGCAGGTATGACCCTGACCCTGAGCAGTATCCTTCCTTCACCAAGAAAGATGCCACAATATAGAGACAAGATGATCAGCTTTAACAATTGGCTTAATGTCTGGTGTCATTCAAAGGGGATCCAGTGTCTGTCTGCCTGGGATGACATGCTTGACAAGCCACGCTGCTGCAAGGGATGGCTTGCACCTGTCACCCTGGGATTCGGATATTGGCTAAGGTTCTTGCCACCCCATAGTGCCTTTTTTAGGCAAGGCTCAAATTCTAAATCTACCACCCTAGAAAACAAAAATGGGAAGAAACTGAGGGTAATGCTGCTCAATGCCAGAAGTCTAAATCTCAAAATGCACGACTTTTCAGGCCCCTTCTCAGTATGGAGAACATCGATGTCTGTGCTGTAACTGAAACCTGGTTCAAGGCTCCTGAGAGCACCCCAGCACTATTAGGTTTTACCTCATATCATGCATTCGGCCCCAAAACCGGACCACACCACAAAAGGAGGGGTGTATCCATATTCATAAAGGATACCCACACCTCCAGGTTGGTGGCAATGCACCAAGCCGGAAACCATCCAGGTGCAACTAACCATAGGCAAAACTGCTCTACAAATTGTAGCATGCTACAGGCCACCCTCTCAAACTCAGGAACCCCACACAGCCTTCCTGAAGACACTGGAGGGTATAAATGTATCTCCAAACACCATCATATTGGGTGACTTCAACTACCTGAATATAGACTGGGAACATTACTCAAGCCCTAACTTTCTAGCCCAATGGTTCCTGGAGTTCATAAATTCAAATGCCATTGAACAGCTAGTCACTGTTCCCACGAGAGGAGAAAATATACTAGATCTCATTATCAAGCAAACATGGGGACAAAATGCTCCACACCGAAGTATATCCCCCATTGGTGAGATCTGATCATAAACTAATATCACCGGAAATTCACATCCCGCCCCACCCCAAACAAAAAGACCACAGTGAAGAACTTCTAAAGCAAACTTCACACTACTCAAGACTGGTGTGGTATCCTTCAAGGCCCCTGAGCCAGTGGAAACCACAACCAAAGCTGCGAAGCCCTTACAAATGCCTTCTATGAACACCTCCAGGACTGCATGGATCAGGCAATCCCAAATAAAACCAAGACTCTTTCCACAAAGGGCAAACGTCCAGTCTGGTGGACCCCAGCCATTAACAAACTTTACAATAAGAGGAGAAAGCTATTACATGATAGAACAAAATCCATAAAAGGGAAGTCACCCCTGATCATTATTAGTAAAAAATACGAAAGCACTCATAAAATCAACTAAGGCCAATTTTGAGAGAAAAATTGCCATGGATTCAAAGGACAATCATAAGGCCTTTTCAGCTATGTTAGGAACCTGGGTGGAAACTCCCAGATATGCTCAGAATTAGTCCAAAATGATACAAAAATCACTGAACCCACAGACATTGCCAACATACTGGCAGACAGGTTCAGTGCAAACTTCACCCCTCTCCCCTAAAGGAGATAACTATCCCAGCAGAGTGTAGCCTCCCAGACATCTCAAATGCCAGGTGAAAGCTGCTCTCTAAAGCTAAAACACAGCATCAATGGGGACCGGATGGTGTCCCCGGCTGTGTTCTACCCAGCTAAATGAGGAATTAAACCACATAAGGCAGCTGTTTAATCTCAGCCTTACCACAGGATACATGCCCAAGCAGTGGCGTACGGCAACTGTGGTCCCACTCCACAAAGGCGGTGCCTCTACAGACCCTGGTAATTACCTATAAGCTTAACAAGTCTAGTCTGCAAAGCTATGGAGAGGATCATAATGGAGCTCATAAACAAAGATATAGGGGACTTGCAGACATTGGACGCGACCCAGTTTGGCTTCGTCAAGGGCAGATCATGCCTTTTGAACTTGGTCGACTTCTTCGAAACAGTCACCAAGGCCATTGATGAGGGAAAGGCAGTCCATACAGCCTACCTTGACCTTGCAAAGGTTTTCACACAATACCCCACTCGGGTATTGTAGAAAAACTTACCAGCTTAAAATGTAAACCCATATGTCACAAGATGGGTTGCAAACTGGCTTAAGGACAGAACCCACAGGGTTAGAGTTGCTGGCGCTATGTCAGACTCCAAGCCGGTCACAAGTGGTTTCCCACAGGCTCGTCCTTGGCTCCCCTATTGTTCGGCATCTACTTCTCAGAAGTACAGGCCAACATGGGAGGACTTTATTGACAAAGTTTGCAGACGACTGCAAACTGGGTGCCATAGTGGAAAGTGCATCGGACACGGATATCCTTCAGAAGGACTCACGGAAACAGATAGCTGGTGCCAGAGCCATGGCCTGAAGTTAAACGCCAAAATGTATAGTCATACCCTTCGGGAAAACAAAAGGTAACCCCAAGCTACCATATAGGTGGCTATCCACTAAGCACAGAAGAGGTTACCAGGGACCTGGGGACACAGGTTGACAGTGGCCTTTCTTTTGACACTCACGCTGCTAAAGTGGTTAGAAAGACCTTCTACATTGCCCACCTGATCATGAAGGGATTCACATCCAGATCTAGTGAGGTCATTGTTCACCTGTACTCTTCACTTATCAGACCAATGATCGAGTACAATGCCCCATTCGGGATGTATCTCACCCGACATCTGCAGCAATTGAAGAAACCCCAAAAGTTCCTCACCAAAAGGATAAAGGACTCCAAAAATCTGTCATATGCTGCCAGATTGAAGAAACTCCAGCTCTATTCAGTTGCATACTGTCTGCTCAGAGGTGACATGTGCCTGACATACAAGGCCATGTCCAACCCGAAAA
>NW_025053448.1:0-3675 GCF_019279795.1 Protopterus annectens | reverse complement strand
ACCTGGGCATCAGGGTTCATAGATGCTGTTTATCTTACTTAGAGAGTGCAGTGACAATTTCTCTTTTGTGATATCAGAAAATGGAATCATAGGGGAATTTCATCAGAAGTGACCGGAGGTGATAAATGCGAAATTTTCATGAATGTAAAGTTCAGCAAGTTTACTTTATGTCTTCTTGCTTTGAATATGTACTGTCTTCATCAGCCAACTCAGCATCGCTTTTGAGTGTTTCTTTAAGATTTCTGACCTAACTAAAAACATACTTTTCAAGTTATATACTTGCATAGAGGGCTATTTTACCTCCCATTTAGCTTTTGCAGACTTGACGAGTTTCCTGATTTGTCTGTTGATACTAACGTGGGATTTTTTTTTTCTGTTGAGCACTCTACTGCTTAGTTTTAGACAGAAATCTCGGCCTTCTGTTGTATAGTGTGTTTATGACTGGGATCTTGTTAAATCAGCCATATGTCCTGTGTTGGGCTGAATGCCCTCCCTGTACCTTCAGGTATACTTAGTGTTTCTCTCATAGTACTCAGTGGGGATGCTGTAGCTAACAATGATTTGGTGGGAGACTTTGCCAATGGTCAGTCTGGACATGGCGTAGATCAGTTTCCATGTTTTTCTTTTTCTATGTCTCTTGGTGCTTGGTGGGCCTGGTGAGTAGAAGGGTGTATGACTTTATCTTTTTGTGTTTGTCTCGCAACCTGACAGTTTCTTTTTTGTCAAGTACTGAGGTCATTTTCTGGAAGCTGGTAGAACTCTATTCTTAGCTTCCTTCTTACCCATCCAGTATTCCTTCCTGATTCCTTCCTGGCCTAGTCTTTCTTTTCCATGTCCCACTTTGTCCTGCACTCCTCCTTACTTTTGATGACTTCCGTGACTTCCTCAGTAACCTTTCTTTAAGTACCTTATTTCTATCCTTTGCTTGGCCACATATCTGTTTTGCAGTCATCTCACATGCTGTTTGGAGATGCTGCCTATCTTCTTCATCTTAGTCTGTTTCCTCTTCTACTTGTCTAGGGGTACTTGAGTGCTGAGTACTTTCTTGTTCATTCTCCCGTTTTAATTGTCTTCCATTAATGGGTGAGTTTCAGACGGTAACATTCAGCATGACTTGGGGGAAAGACCCCCACAGAAGCACAAGTAGATAATGCAAAGGCCGGAGATAATGCATTGGCCGGAGGTCAGGATCGAACCTTGTACCTTGTGCTTGGGAGGCGAACACCTTAACCGCTTCGCTATCTGGTCTCTCTCCCTCTCAGGGCAAAAAAAAATATAAACCTTCATATCTGTAAAACTCTTTCCAGTGGTGAGAATCAAACCGCACACCTTCTGGTTGAAAGGCATACACCTTAACCACTGTACCATTTGGCCTTGCAGTTGAAGATGACTTTAAAAAAAGGGGTTTTCAGCTTCATGATTCTCCTTGCATAACAGTCTAAGTCTTATGGGTCAGTAGTTTCCTGGGTGTATTAATGGCCCACCCCTGTGCAAAGGGATGACCGTTGCTGTCCTCCACTCTACTGGAGCAAAGCCTGTCTGGAGACTGTTGTTAAATAGAGAACTGAATTGGTGTGCTAGGTCATGCCTGAGCTATTTACTAGGCACCTTGGGATTTCATCAGGGTTCATAGATGCTGTTTATCTTACTTTAGAGAGTGCAGTGACAATTTCTTCTTTGTGATATCAGAAAATGGAATCATAGGGGGAATTTCATCAGAAGTGACCGGAGGTGATAAATGGGTGAAATTTTCGTTGAATGTAAAGTTCAGCAAGTTTACTATGTCTTCTGCTTGAATATGTACTGTCTTCATCAGCCAACTCAGCACGTTTTCGAGTGTTTCCCTTAAGATTTCTGACCTAACTAAAACATACTTTTCAGTTATACTTTGCATAGAGGGCTATTTTACTCTCCTATTTAGCTTTTGCAGACTTGACGAGTTTCCTGATTTGTCTGTTGATACTAACGTGGGATTTTTTTTTTCTGTTGAGCACTCTACTGCTTAGTTTTAGACAGAAATCTCGGCCTTCTGTTGTATAGTGTGTTTATGACTGGGATCTTGTTAAATCAGCCATATGTCCTGTGTTGGGCTGAATGCCCTCTATGTACCTTCAGGTATACTTAGTGTTTCTCTCATTGTACTCAGTGGGGATGCTGTAGCTAACAATGATTTGGTGGGAGACTTTGCCAATGGTCAGTCTGGACATGGCGTAGGACTGCTCTATGTTTTTCTTTTCTATGTCTCTTGGTGCTTGTGTACCTGGTGAGTAGAAGGGTGTATGACTTTATCTTTTTGTGTTTGTCTCAAGAACCTGACAGTTTCTTTCTTGTCAAGTACTGAGGTCATTTTCTGGAAGCTGGTAGAACTCTATTCTTAGCTTCCTTCTTACCCATCCAGTATTCCTTCCTGATTCCTTCCTGGCCTAGTCTTTCTTTTCCATGTCCCACTTTGTCCTGCACTCCTCCTTACTTTTGATGACTTCCGTGACTTCCTCAGTAACCTTTCTTTAAGTACCTTATTTCTATCCTTTGCTTGGCCACATATCTGTTTTGCAGTCATCTCACATGCTGTTTGGAGATGCTGCCTATCTTCTTCGTCTAAGTCTGTTTCCTCTTCTACTTGTCTTGGGGTACTTGAGTGCTGAGTACTTTCTTGTTCATTCTCCTGTTTTAATTGTCTTCCATTAATGGGTGAGTTTCAGACGGTAACATTCAGCATGACTTTGGGGAAAGACCCCCACAGAAGCACAAGTAGATAATGCAAAGGCCGGAGATAATGCATTGGCCGGAGGTCAGGATCGAACCTTGTACCTTGTGCTTGGGAGGCGAACACCTTAACCGCTTCGCTATCTGGTCTCTCCCTCTCAGGGCAAAAAAAATATAAACCTTCATATCTGTAAAACTCTTTCCAGTGGTGAGAATCAAACCGCACACCTTCTGGTTGAAAGGCATACACCTTAACCACTGTACCATTTGGCCTTGCAGTTGAAGATGACTTTAAAAAAAGGGGTTTTCAGCTTCATGATTCTCCTTGCATAACAGTCTAAGTCTTATGGGTCAGTAGTTTCCTGGGTGTATTAATGGCCCACCCCTGTGCAAAGGGATGACCGTTGCTGTCCTCCACTCTACTGGAGCAAAGCCTGTCTGGAGACTGTTGTTAAATAGAGAACTGAATTGGTGTGCTAGGTCATGCCTGAGCTATTTACTAGGCACCTTGGGATTTCATCAGGGTTCATAGATGCTGTTTATCTTACTTTAGAGAGTGCAGTGACAATTTCTTCTTTTGTGATATCAGAAAATGGAATCATAGGGGGAATTTCATCAGAAGTGACCGGAGGTGATAAATGGGTGAAATTTTCGTTGAATGTAAAGTTCAGCAAGTTTACATTTTATGTCTTCTGCTTGAATATGTAGTGTCTTCATCAGCCAACTCAGCATCGTTTTCGCAGTGTTTCCTTAAGATTTCTTGACCTAACTAAAACATACTTTTCAGTTATACTTTGCATAGAGGGCTATTTTACTCTCCTATTTAGCTTTTGCAGACTTGACGAGTTTCCTGATTTGTCTGTTGATACTAACATGGGATTTTTTTTTTCTGTTGAGCACTCTACTGCTTAGTTTTAGACAGAAATCTCGGCCTTCTGTTGTATAGTGTGTTTATGACTGGTTGTAAAA
>NW_025053447.1:5000-6361 GCF_019279795.1 Protopterus annectens | reverse complement strand
CAACATAGAATAAAAAAACATGTCTGTCAACAAGCCACATAGACAATGTTCCTTGTATTGCAGTCAGCTTTACATCTAATCTGCCAAAGTCCCCCATCATTGGGATTCCTGAAAATCGGGATTTATATATGGGCATTGAGGCAGAAACCACATTTGCTAGTACCGTGTTCAAGGGCAGTTGTTGAGCTTGGTGGTTACAGCTAAGTTTGGAAACATAGACGCTTCAAATTTTTTATGCTTATTATAGACATAACGTGAAAATTTCCCCCACTATCTTCCGTGATGTCATCTTTGCTGTCAAGATATTCCAGTTTTCTTGCAATACTTTCTGAATTAGCCCTAAATTCAATTTTAGAACAATGGTAGTTGTATATCATCTGCTAGTTGGTCTTTTTTTTATGCCGGATCACTCTGTTGAGTAGTACCTCCCCTTACCACCCCCACGCTTTCTTCACATCTTCACAAATAGGATCTAAGTCCATTTGCCTGTAGCCTCTATCGTGAAAATCAGCTTTCAACCTTGTAAATTCAGAATGAAACCCCCATCCTCAGAACAGAGTCAGAAGTTCTAAGGGCTTGCCCCCTGACTACATTAGTGAATGTCTTGGGATGATGTACTGTCCGTTTTGTAAGAATGATGCCCTGTAGCAGTTTTTCTTGAAGATATTGGTCTTAAATGTATGATCATATCTAGATATTGTGACATCTAAATAATCAATACATTCGCCTGAATGGGTCATGGTGAACTTAAGGAAGCCATCCAAGTTGTTGATGTGTTGGAAGAAGGATTCAGGGGATGGGGGCCATCCCAAAAGGGAGGGGTCGACAAAACGTCCATAAAAGACTATGTTAGAGCAGGTCAACATAACCTCTCTCTCCCAGGCTGCCAGTACAAGATTGGCATAAGTGTTGGCACAACTGGTGCCCATGGCAACACCAGTACACTGCCGATAATATTTATCAGAAAATACAAAGAAATTGTTCTCTAGAACAGATTCTACCAGCAAAGACAGAAAATCAGCTTCAATTGCAGTCAATGTTTCACACAATAATGTCCTGACCATCCCAATACCACTACTATTGGGGATACAAGTGAACAATGAAACAACGTCCATAGTAACCAGCTGTAGTCCCTCAACATTTTCGACACTTTGGATGAAGCTATAGAGATCAGTTAGAAACTTTTGATCTCTCAGTACATAATCAAATCTATTCAAAATCAGTTTCAGCCTTTTATCTAGGTAGATTGACATAGGTTGAGTGGTCCATCCTTCACCCGCTACTATCGGTCTAAACGGAGGTGTTGTTTCATGCTTATGAATCTTAGGCAGTCCATTTATGCATGGTTCCCGGGTGTTCTA
>NW_025053446.1:0-10119 GCF_019279795.1 Protopterus annectens | reverse complement strand
AAGGCTATCGACACCATCCCCCATTCTGGAATTATAGCTAAACTCACTAAACTAGGTATAAATCCCTACGTCACAAGATGAGTTGCCAACTGGCTCACTGACAGAACCCACACTGTAAAAGTTGCAGAATCCAAATATGACCTCAAAGCAGTGACAAGTGGAGTACCACAGGGTTCTGTACTGGGACCTCTCCTGTTTGGTAGCTACTTCTCTGAAGTGCAGGCTAACACAGAAGGCTTCTGCCTAACGAAGTTCGCAGATGGCTGCAAACTAGGAGCCATAGTCAAGTCCGCAAATGATGTGGACATCCTACAGAAGGTCCTCACTGAGACAGATGCCTGGTGTCAGAGCCATGGCCTCAAGCTCCATGCCAAAAATGCAGTGTCATCAACTTTGGTAAAACTCTGTACCCATGAACTACCACATAGGCAGCAATCTACTTAACACTGAATGCGTGATAACAGAGCTTGGGACCTAGGTGGACAGTAGCCTGTCCTTTGATAGTCACATCGCCACAGTAGTCAGGAAGTCTTTCTACATGGCACACCTCATCATAAAAGGGTTCTCATCCAGGAGAAAAGAGGTAATTGTTCCCCTCTACTCGACACTCATTAGACCCATTATAGAGTACAACACCCCTTTTGGAATGTACCTCACAAGACATCTGCAGCAGCTGGAAAGGCCACAGAAGTACCTCAGAAAGAGGTTTACTGGCCTCAAACAAATGCCCTACACTGACTACCTCAAAAAACACCAGCTTTACTCCATAGCATATCACCTACTCTGAGGTGATCTCTGCCTAACATATAAAGCTATGTCAAACCCAGAGCTGTTGGACATGCTACACCTAAAGAAATCCCAATCCGTACGAGATACACGCTCTAGGGACCTTGTCACCACAATAAACAGGACATGCTGGAGGGTTAGATTCCTGTCCCAGAGACTTCCCATACTCTGGAACAGGCTACTCATCTATGTCAAGCAAAGTTCTTTATTAGCACTCTTCAAGAAAAATCTTGATGAGTGGATGGGAAATAGGAAATACACCCCAGGGATCACTTCTGTGTCTCTGCTCGACAGTGGCACAGGAAAATAACTTTCTTGGGTGGCGTAAGCCAGTGGATCTTGTTGGCTAGACTTACGTAGGCCCTTGGGCCGCTAGCCTAGTACCTACCTATGAACCTATGAATAAATATTGATTCCTTTATTAGTTTTAAAAAGAAACCACTGAGGGAGTCTTTACCTGTGTTGATAGTACACTTGACTGTATTTTAAGTGATCTTGACCTCTAAATCTCGGCAAAGATTTGCTCAAGTTCTCACATTTGTTGCAAGTTGAAGGGCAGCCAGCAGAGTTCAGCACTTATACCCAAACTGAGTATTTACCAATGACTTCTGTTAACTGCATTCGGAAATATTTCTGGAATTGCAAACAAACTCTAAATACAACAAGTTGCTTCATCACTACTCCAACACTAGGGCATCACTACGCAGAAAGTTAATTGCTTCCAGTTATCCGAACACTAGGAAACATCACTGTATAGAAAGTATCGTTTCTAAATATCCAAATTAGGATCATCACTACAGAAAGTTAATTGTCTCGAACATCCAACACTAGAAACATCACTGAAGCAGAAAGTTAATGTTTCCAGTCATCCACAACACTAGTGGGGAATACATCACTACAGAAAGTTAATTACTCCCAGTCACTATGACCAGCTTCATCTTAACTCACCATGTTTAAATCTTATCTTTAACTACTGTTGCCCACCCTGTGCGTCTCCAACCATAGTACAAAATACCACTTGTCTCGATCCATTTCAGATAAAGCACCTAGCTAGCATCTACCCCTTAAAAAGTCCTCTGTCAAATGTCTTTTATTGAGACAATATCTTCTTGAACTCACCTCCTACTAACTTAAAAAATCTGAAATAGCTTTGCATTGTAAATGTTGAGAAAATTGACCTGAAAAAGGAATGTAAGTGTGATTGTTTACAAGACTTGGGCTATTTATTTCCTCTTGAAAAAAATATAAAGCAGCAATATTGATTCAGTAACATTTACTGTAAGGCAGTTGTAAACCATGGCGTTTACCTATGAACCTACGGCGTTTAAATGAAAAACATGATTAGACACTTATTGTGTTATCCTTATGGAATAGTTATTAATCGTAATTTGTCTTGTTTTTCTATACTCTTTTTAGATAATGTACCATATGTTATTGTACTTCTTTTAATATGTGAATATAGCAAAGCATTTGTGCATTGTTACTTTGTGTTCTTAATGTCAACTATATATACTCTTGTCTACACCTAATGGTTCAGACTGGAACTGAAAAAGGTAAAGCAATTCAGACCAGTCCAATTCCTTCTGATTAAAAAAGTTTAATAAATAAATAGGATGCATGAGGATGGAAAGATTACCGTTTTGACAATTTAACAACCTGTGCATCTGTCATGCATTCATGTTGAAACTTGGTCAACCACCCAAAATCTATTCAATGTGGAGTCAATAAGAAGCTAACCAAATCCCTATGCTTGCTGCTTTCCAGGTACCAGAAAGCTTTGAAAGATCATTGCTGTCCGTCATGTTCAGAGAGAAGTGGGAGATGCCCAGTGACACAGCAGAGATAAGAAGTCATGATACAGACCTATGGCTTGGCATGGTTTTCTGTAGGACAAGTAGATGTCAGGTGCATGCTCAAATACCACTTAAACTGTAAAAGTGATGCAGCGATATACTCACTAACTGTATGGGATCACTGTGTTGTGTGTGTGTGTGTCACACACACACTTTACACACACGGCCACACACACACACACACACACACACACACACACTTTTACACACACATGTCACATTATATTTGGTAAAGGGTGGCTGGCAATATATATATATATATATATATATATATATATATATATATATATAAAGGGTAAGGGGTAAAGAGGTCGCCAGAACAAGCAGGGTCTTATTAAAACTGCAAAAAGATCTCAGCCAAGCCTTATGCAATACCTTAAACTCTCTCCTAGTAGGAACTTTGGATCAGGCGTGCAAATGACGCATAGGGACACACGCTGCAACCACTTGGCAACTGTAGGATTTGTACATTAGCTGAGTGTGTGTGTGTGTGTGTGTGTGTAGTGTGTAATGTTACCTCAACTCACTCATTCACTTACCCACCCATCCACACTGACATTATATAAGAGCGCCCATCACGTAGGGTGCTGCAAATGACCCATAAATTGGACCACTATGCGTTTTGTTAAATGTTTTCTCATTTTCTTCATCTCTTTCTCCCCTATCTTTTGACAGTGGCATCACTGAATACTCGTACTACTTGAAAAAAATTGTTACTGTTTTCCTTATCCCCCTATTTGTAGCATCGTTAGTGGCATCCATCTTCCTGCCTGTAAACATTATCGTGGTGCTGTATACAGTGTGTGAGCTCTGCAAAGAGTGGCAGTAATAATGCCCTTTGTTTTCTTTCTGGTTCAGGAAACACTCAAGGACAGCCCTCTTTCAGTCCTTACACACTGAAAACACCCATTCCAATTAGGTATTTAAAAGTTTCTTACAACTCCTCCTATGCCTGTAATAAAACCTGCCAGAGATCAACTAACTGAGGGAACTATTAGTCTCTCTTGATTTGCTGGGAGCATTTGTTTTGTTGATGGACTATTCTGGTGTGAAACTGTGGACTAACTTTTTCCTCTGCCTGTGCACTTGCCCAGCAATCAAGGAGCCTCAATCCTCACCACTAAAATCAGTGAGGGGCGTCCATATAGGGAAAGGATAATAAATACACACACAGTTAAGTACAATTTCCTTAAGAGTACACAGAGATTACAGTCAGTCTGGGGCTGGTTTCTCCCTTTCTCTCCTGGTCCCCAGTAACACTCCCCACTAGGACAGCTGTAGGATCCAGATCTCAGCCTAGTGGTCAAGCTAAATCCTCCAGCACCCTCTCTGTCCCACCAGTGCTTCATGCCCCTGCCCAAGTAGTTGACACACACACACACACACACACACACACACACACACACACACACACACACACACACACACACACTTTGAGATAAAAGTTATATACAACCACGCAGACACTCCTGGGGAAGGCTAGCACAGGTTCTCCAGCTGTGCCCCTTTTACCCAGACTATATGGTAGTACCACTTGCCACCACCAACTAATATTTATCAGCTACTCAAAGGCCCTTAAAAGGGTGTCCAATTAATAATGTGCAATATTGTTATCCAAATGGTAGGTGTGACTGAACAGCAAAGCTTATTTGGAGTGACTTGGTACAGTATCACTATATATATGCAGTGTACTCTAGAATTTAAATTATCTCTATACTAAACAACCACAGTTGAAAGGTTTAAAAAATATTTAATAATAAAAACACAAGACAATACTTCTTTCTACACAGTGCTAGTCAAGAGTTCAGAGATCACAAAGAAATGTTTAAAATAATACACTAGAAAAAGTTCTGACATCACAGAAAAATACTTGGTCTAATCTTCCTAATTCCTAGCTATTATTCCTAATTCCTAGCTGTTTCTACGAGAAACACTAAAGTCCAAGATCCTACTTACATATAGATACAGGCAGTGCTGGAGATGTTGGATGTTCTTAAGACAAATGCTCCCACACCCTCATTCTTTATCTCCTTAAATTGATAACACAGTACCACTGATTCCATTCAAATTACATAATTTCTTTCTAGCTTCCAGGTGAACAGATTCTCAGAGGTTAATAAACCTTTATCTTGCAGCTGGTCAGGAAGCCAAAATAATAAAAGAAATTATACATGCAGATTCTAGCAATTAACTCTGTCTCAAGACAACAGCCAGAATTCCTTTGTCTAGACCTATCGGCTCCAAGTCCTGACATCAAAGAATTGACTTATTAGATTTGTTGCAGCACAGTGCACTGTTGTTACATTTTTCTCAGTTTCACATTTAACACCATTTTTTACCGTTTAAGAGAACAAGCCTGTGGCTTATATTAATATTTACAAATGACAGAATTATCTACAAAATTCTATCTGGCTAGGCTGGCAGCCTTTACCTATCTTCACAATGTGTTTATTGTTTTTTAATGAAAATTTGAAGTAGGGTTTGCCAGGCTTCTAAGAAACAGTTTGCTGCTAGGAATTGTGTCATGCATTTAATGATGTGTAGTAAGATTTACAGATGAAAAGTAACGGCAAACAATAGCATTTGTAGAATATAAAAATCTTTTTTTTTTTCACATTGTTCTTGTAAGCGTTTATTTCTTAACTTGCTTGCCTTATCCGTAATGTGATCCGAATCACATCTTATCTTATCTTATCTGAATGTTAGTGAATTTGCAAGGAAAGTGCTGTCATCTCAGTTATAGCACTGATGAATTTCTATGTAAGAGGCTCTTTGTAAATTTGCTGCCTTTCCGCTCATTAATAGAACTGGCTGTACGTTTTCCATGTAATGTGATGTTTAACTGTGACTTTGGGTTAGCCTTTTCTCCGAGGTGGGGGAAGTTATGAAGTATACGTTCGTGGCTGTTCAGGTTTCGCTCATAGTAAAATGTCGTTCACAAATAATTTCAACCGTACAGATTCATGCTGACTGTCTTGATTTCTGCCTCATATTTTTTGCATAAAATTGTTTTCTGTCAAATCCTTTAACTCAAATTGTTGTTGAGGGTTGAACTCAGAAAATAACGACAGACACTATAATTTCAGAATTCATACCCTTCAGAAAAGTACTGGTAACACCAGTTCTGTTATTTTATCAGCGTTCTAAGCTTGTAAGGGCGATATTTAAAAAAGTGTTTAGTGTGATAGGAGTCCGGGTTGTGTAGTATTTACACAGTAGTATGAGTTATTCAATATAAGCGCTCAGTCATGCCCTTGTAAAAGAACGCATGAACCATGGGAATGTTATAGTTTGTGGTTTGCTGCCTGTTTCACCAGTGCACGCCTTTTAATGAGGAAGTAGCTGATTTGTGTTTCTCTAAGTGGCGGCCTTTGCCATCAGAGTAGAAATCGCTTTCACTGATAGGAATCGCCCACGTTACCGCAACAAATGACACACAACAGACACTGCATCACGTGCCCATTCACGCCTAATAATCCCAGCATGCAGGGTTGCGAATAAGTCTGATATATAACTGTGTTTTTGTTATGTACTGTAGGCCCTAGAGATGGAGAGATCAAAGTTGCTTGCAGTGCTCAAGTGGCAGAAACAAGAAGCATATGAAATACATAATTTAAATAATTAATTTGGGCATTTCCTCACAGAATTGCACACATGCTGTAAATTCTATGTTACTTTTGCACAGGGGATTGTCTAGATACAATGCACAAATTACTACTTTATTAGCCCGGCACTGTAAAGTGCGCAATCTTTTCTTTTATTAGGTCGTCCTCTACAGGATTCCACTTAAATGCTGTTGCTGTACCCTCTCCTCTTATGTAGAGAGTTCTACATCAGACATAATCCTCTCTCTCCAGCACCTTGTTTACTTTCTGACTTGAGAACCGTGTGTCTTCCCACAACAGTCTGAAAGTTCTACTCCTTCCTTATTAATCCTTTCCTTCTATACTCACTGACCAATTTGAGGTGGCTGTGGGTCTTTTCTTGGGAGAAAATGTTTGCATGAGGGCCTGACAGGCTGATCACTTCTCAAGCACTCTCTCAAGGATTTATGAAAGGAACAAAGGTGGATTAGATGTGAGCAATCTTACTTCTCTCTGCTGGCTGTTTTGAGCTGCATTTCACCATTCTGCTAGATTACTTCCCAGTAGTGGGATCCCATTTTATATGTTAAGGCGGTTACTTCCATTGAGTCACTTTCCAGAATTGGTTATTTTTACAAAAGTGCATCCAGGATAGGCCCCCTTACTCCACTGGTTGGTTCCACAGTTCCTCCAGATGGTAGCAGGATGTTGGTGTGTGTCCTAAGTGGGGCTCTTGCCTTCCTGTCCTGTAACAACATTTGTCCCCTGTGGGCTCCAGTGTTGGCTTCTTCAGATTTTTGCATTGGCTGCTCTGATGCTTGAGCTGCCTCCTGAGTAGCAATACATAATGTCTCAGTATAGGCTATCCTGGTTTTGGAGCATGCTACAGCATTTGATGGGGGGCCAACCTAGACTCCACCTAGTTTACATGTGGGACTAATGTTGGCTATTAAATGTGCACAGATCACATCAACATTTGGAGGCCCAATGCATGTAGGTAAACCCCTGCTCAGTTGGCAGGACTTTCAAGGAGTCTTGTCCACTGCAGTCTCTTTTGAAGAGTGTGGCCTAAGTGTAGGAATAGTTTTCATTTTTAGACACAGAATCCTCCCATTGGCATTTATTGAGGAAGAAAACCAAAAATATTTAGCTCATTATCCCTCCATAGTGTAAGGGTGAGGTATCAGAGGTGTAATTCATAGTTATACAACTTTCATTATCCAGGAGAGACCTGAAATTCAGTTGTTGTGCAAAATTTACATAGATGTTGGAAGACCCTCCCAGTGCAGATTTCCTCTCAAAGAAAAGTATATGCTCAGAATGACAGTAAATACTCAGGATTCTACATCTTTCTGTGTGATTTATCCCACTTATTATTGGCCCATCCAATGATGCTGGTGGTCAACAAGAGTGGGAAACCCAAACACTGTGGCCCCTTGTCAGAGAAGGCCGTAAAGGTGAAGTGATGACTGAAATCTCCAAGGCAGATATTGAAAGTTACGTGTTATTTAACATCCAGGAATGACCAAGATATCTCTTGGGCAAGTCAGACACTAGTGATCAACTCTCCCCTCCCACCGCTCTCTCCAGTTAAGATGGTAGAAGGTATGTTGTGAAGACCACATCCATTAATTTCCACATTAGTGACTTTCAGAGAAACTGGAGAATGGATGAGGAGGCATTGAATACTACAGGTGTTAAGCAGAGAAAAAGTTTTAAAAGCATACTGTTATTTTTCTTTTTCCTGTACCCTACAAAGGCAGAACATGTTATTTGTTGGGATATGCCTATCAAAGATGGGCCTCATCTGTCCTTGAGACAAAAATGCAGCATTGCTTATGCAACCCTGCCATAATATCTGTTTTCTAGAACTTAGGAATAAAGAGATTTGGTTTTATAAACTCAGTGAAGCCACACAGGATAAGGGGCCTTACGGCCGAGGTAGGAGTTAATTTACTGGGGGTGGCTGTGTGTCCTGGAAGCCATTCCTGAGGCTACCGTTGTTGAATTGAATATTTTGTACTTCTTGAACATTTTTGTACTAGCTGTTGGTTTGAAGGTAATTTCCGTGATAAACTTATGTTTTTCCCATATGTTTTCAGCATAGCCAACTGTCAACAGTCAGAAAATGTAAACAAAAGTTACTTTGGTTTGCACACAGTATACAAAAGTTGATGTTTCAGTAAACCAAGTTGACCAGATCAGATCGTGAGGGAGATCAGATCCAGTCCAATCAGGACATCTTGTAGCCAACATGCTGTGTGTAATCCTGGTTAGCTGCTAATAAAGGAAAATTCATCACACCCTGAGGTAGATGCTGCTCGTTTGAATTTCTTCATCTGAGGCATTTTGACGTCCCATTCCGGACTGGAAACCTCTACGAAGATACTGAGGATCAGACCGACTAGAAAGAGACCGAAAACCTGTGCAGGTGAGGGTTTCTCATCTTAAGAATCCTAGACTGAAAGCCCTCCGACTGTTTACGGTACGTTGAAAGGAGGCCGGCCGCTCTCTGGTCCCTGCCATCTGAGGATGGTTTCTGAAATGAAAAGAGGAAACTTGAGTCTCATCTGGTTCAGGTAGGATGCGAAAAATAAATTTCTTTTAATTTAATTTTAATCTTGTTTGCCAAAGGTTTTATTTTTAGTTGGAGGATGGGTGAGGCCATTACTTGTTAAAGATTTATTTTGATGAGAGATCAATTCCCGTAAGATAGTCAGTCCCACATTTATGGCTAAGCCCCGTAAAACAATTTTGATAATAGTCCTAAATACCTGAAGGTAGAAAAAAAAAAAAAAAAAGGAAAGGTAAAATAAGAAATCCTAGGGAAACATGGTATTTGAGTTGCTTGCAAGTGCGAAGAGTGATGCCTGTTCAAAATGTTGATGCTAGAAGTATATGAAAGGTTTAAACAAAAATAGTATGTTACATTTTTGAAAAAGTGGAAGTCGTAGATATGATTTTGATGGTACACTTGAATAAGAATGCCTGCAATGCCAAAATTATTGGTTGTAGAGATTTGGAAAAGAGATGCAGAGGAACTAGAACTGGTAAACAAAAAAAACAAAGACAATTGGGATTTTCAAGCACAAAATGGTTAGAAGAGGCAAATAAATGAGCTTATAAAAGGTGAAAAACAGTGCCAGGAAAAGAAAAATAAATCTAAAAGGGGATCACTGAAAGCAAGTGGAAAAGTAGCTTTATTTTTAGATATTAAGGAGGATGAGCATACAGTTTGTGCGGTACAAAGGTGCAACTGCCCCACCGTAGAGGGAAATTAAGCTGCTGCTGTACGGCGGAGCCTCCCTCAATATCAGTCTGAAGATGTGGGATCGCGTACAGCAGGGTGGCTATTATTGCTCAAGGAAACGCCAGACCCCTCCTCCATCTACCCCGCAAATCAGAAGGACTTAAGCGTTGTTTTGCAACAGGTAGACCAACCCATGCAGTTGTCGTACCAGCAGGGCAGTGACGCCGACCACAGAACTTTCTGACCTCTCAGAAGCCCTTCCTTAATACAAGTTGGGGCAAACCCATTAAAGCAGGGGGATAAGGGCAAGAGTTCAAATTATTTTAGTTTATCGCCCCGGCTAGAGATATAAAACTGAGCCACTTGATGGCAGGCCCCTCATCCTGCTAATTTTTCAAAAGCTTGAGGACATAGTTGGTATGCGCTGGGTTATCATTCAATGGTTTAGAAGTAGAACAAGAAAAGACAAACTGTCCGGATTAAATTAGTTTGTGGTGCTCAAGGCAGATGGGACGGCAATCACATTAAAGCATACCCCAAAAGCTGGTCATCAGATCTGTTGAAGAGAATTTCTGATAAGTGGGCGTTCAAAAGCAGATATTTGACAGTAAATTGAAAAGCATCCAAAATGATGCTGACAATCTGT
>NW_025053445.1:0-9528 GCF_019279795.1 Protopterus annectens | reverse complement strand
AAATGGACAATTAAATGGAAATATATCTGCTCAAGTAGCTGAATTAGTACTATAATGGAAGCATGTAAAATTGGTAAATCAGTTGGTTAACATTTTTGCCTACTGTGTTGTGTTAGATTTTGGTGCACTTAGGAAAGAAAGGTATTATTTAACATCAGCAGGGTAATGCTGTTTTTGTTAAAGAACTATTAATGAACTATTAGAAGAGTTATTATTATCAAGAGAGATAGCAGTAGTGAAATATGCCACACATAAGACTGCTAGTTGCTTTGTTACCAAGGGTAACACTTTTGCTGACAGGGAAGCAGGACAAGCTGTACTGTCTTATCCTGTTCAGGATATATTTTTGCAACTATTTAATGAAAATAATTTTCTATACAGGAGTTTACTGCCTTTTTAGACCAGACAGAAGACCCTGAGAGAAGGAGGTGGAATAAGTGATTGCTGTAGTCAGTCTCTGGATATTTTGTGGCACCATCCGGATAGTCTAGTAGTAGTAGCTCCACTACATTTTGTAAATCAGTTGGTTAAAACCTATCACTTACCTTTCATTTGGGCAAAATTCATTTACAAAAGAGATTTCCACTGATTTGTATTCACCTTATTTTTCATAAGTTATTCACCATTTTGTAAATACTTGTGAAATGTGTTTAGATAATCCCGGGATTCATGAAGCTCGGTGCAAGGCCGGCATTAGGCTTGCGCCGACCATGCGGCATGTAGATGGCGCAGTAGCACCATATGCATATTAATGAAGGTGTGCTGTTGCCACAGCCACGTGCATAGGAAACGAGCGCGAGTGCATGGGGAGTGTCGGTGCCGCACGGAGGCGTGGAAATGTCGGCTGTTGACGTGCAACCTAAAATGCTTGAATATAACAATCTGCCTGCAATAGTAATCACACCTGTCAGTGTCCGTGGATACTGAAATGTATGCAAAGCATGCAAGACAGTTCTTGCGAACACAAAATTAAGAAGCAAACACAAATGCATCGTTAGCGAATATCGAGTCTCCATCCCTCGAACAAATGACATTTAAAACCGTGAGCCTGTATTCTAACGCAGTGTAGATAGTTATACCAAGTGGAAGTGAAACGCATCATGTTAGTGTGCTGCCAATAGCTACGTCTAGCCCAATGGTCAGGGTTACCACCTGTCCAACATTGTGAGGGATAGTACACAGCTGGGCAGTTGTGTCCATACCAAAACCATTATAAATGTAAAATATCCTGCGACCGTATGACATAATTATGTCCCACATCGCATGTAATAGTCACATACAATAGTTATTTCCATATGTAACATACCACGTTACAAGAAATAGAATAAGCAAGTAAACGAAACAGAAGGAGCATATAAACTGCTACAAAAATAAGCTAACATGTAGGCATTGAACAAAAGTATTATCCTTAGTACTGACCGTGAGTATGTGTTGTCCTATAAAGTCTGATTTGTGTCCGGAATATATCCCATCCTGGCCATATGAAAAGGTGGCAACCCTACCAATGGTCAGAGCATTCGGCCAAAATCCGCCCATATGCGGTCCAAGCTATTCTTGTCAGGATGTGTCAAAGATGAACGGGTATTACCTGGGTGTACCTACCATGTCATGAAAGTTAAGTATTTGTGTGTACCTATGTGCATAATGTACAGCATGTGGAAGGTGAAAAATGCCAGGGTAGTCCTCACAACAATACAGGTACCTGACATATGTATGCAATGTGTTACCTTGACCGTGCCATGGGCCATCAGCCAAAGAAGGGATGGATGGAGTGTCAGGAATATGTGTGTGGGGGGATGGGTAATGGTATAATCCACAAAGGCGAGACTGTCTTGGATGCACAATAGGTGAACTGGAGGTGTATGAGGGAGCAGCGGCTGAATCAGAAAGAAACACAAAGAACAAGCATACACATCTGCAATACAACCTGACAGGCCATACTGTAGAACACAATCACACAAACATATGAATATTAAAATGTGTGATACACATGTACAGAAACGTCACTGGCACATACCCACAGAATGGTCTGGGTGGAACTGGCCATCCAAATGCAACACACCTGGGTGCATAATTGAATACCCATCATCCCCTCCACAGCACACAACCCACCCCCATTCCTGAACGTCCACCAAATCCAGCCATACTCGGGCTACTAGCTTAGCGCAGTCATATCTACACATAGTGACCACTACTCATATGTAGTAGGCAGTGTCACCCTAGGCAGTGTCAGGATTGCAAACTATGTATCCCTTGCATGTAAAACCCTAACACATGTTCATAAATTCAAAAGAATGGACGGTCATTGTCTTGTTCAATTTTTGGATATCCCTCATGGGATAAGTATCCTGTGTAAACATCAGACTTGGTATCACGACACGATGTCCAGTCCTTTAGACATCTGGACACAAGTTGTATATGCAGTAGTGGTTCATGGGACTGTTCAGCCTCTAGACGGTCATGCAGAACCTACTACCCAGGATCAAACACCTGCCCTTGACGCATGTCTCCCCACATGAATTATCGAGAGAATATATTGTACACAGTCGAATAGTGGCACTTGGAAATAGGGTGATTAAGGTGCTGATGTTAACAGGGTACCTCCTGACCCACTGTGTGAGGGACAGTCACTGTTTGGGTAGGTGTGTCCTGACCAAGAATGATACAATGGCAAATGTCCTGTGATTGTATGAAATAACTATGTACCATACTTCATGTAACAGTTGCCTAAAACAGTTATTTCTGGGTGTAAAATATGTAAATCGTACAAGAAACAGAATAAGCAACTAAAGTGCTACAGGAATAGGCTCTCATCTAGGAAAATAATGAATGTTCTAAACCCTGTACTGACCTTGGGTATGTGTTGGCCTAAACAATCTGGTGTGTCCAGAATATATCCCATCCTGTACATATGAAAATGTGGCAACCCTACCAATGTTCAGAGCATTCGCACAATAACTGGCCAGCCTCTTAATCACTCACAAAACCAGTGACTTTTGAGGAAAAGGTGTTGAATGACACTTGAATGACTAATGACAATAATTAAGAGTAATCGACACTTTTAACTGCAGAATATAAGTATTAATACATATGGCTTTGAATGTGTCAACACGTTTCAAGTTAATAGTACTAATATTGTAGAAGTGTCCATGATTGTCCCTGATTTGTCATTGCCTTGTCCCTGTCACTGTTGAAATTAGTCCCTGAGTATTACAGAGGTCTGTACACATATGTTGACAGTACTATTGCATACCTGGAGTGAATTCGTAAGTGATGTCCAGAATAATATTCATCATATATATGAATGAATGAAATAGTCAAATGTGAAGGAAAACACCAGTGGAAACACCCCCCACCCTGTATTATGTAGTGGAACCACCCCCACCCTATATTATGTAGTGCCAACATAATAATGTGGTCAGAGGTGCCCAAACCCCTGCATCTGTAAACCCAGGTAGAATGTTAAAATTGGGACCAACTCTGTCCATGTGCTACATCTGACATTTGAACAGGTACAGGGCAGTTCCAGTCACCAGTCAGACAAGCCTAAACCTGGACCACCACATGAACACCCTGACAATCAAACACATGTATGTGCCAGGACTATAAGCTTTGGAGTTCTGAATATCCTTGGAGTGAGTAAACATGCAGCATGGGTCCAGAGCAGTAGGGAATAGGGAATGTCACATGTGTAGTACTGCAGTTTTCCCAGCAGGAGAATGGATGCCTACTGTGTAAGTGAAGCGGTGAGGCATATGTTAGGGTAGCTATGGACCATGGGTTTACATATAAATGAAGCAGAACACCAATAGTGTAGTGGTTAGAGCATCCACCTAACATAAAGGCATTCCCGGTTCAAGTACGACTATAGCACATATCATTTTCTTGTGTAATGAATGCCTCTGTGCTGTAAAGCCAACATTTAAACATGTAAAGGTGAACGTGTGTTTCACATGGGGCCATTAACCAGATTCCATCAATCAAAGTGGTACTGTCATAATGAATAAGGCATATGTAAGCACAAAGAAGTGGTAGTAAACATATATAACTCAGAATAAGGATATGCAAGTGCACCTGCATGAGTGTAAGCAGCTCCCAGCATAGCAAATGTATGTCGTTTTGTACAGATGTAACTTATCTATCTATATATATATATATATATATATATATATATATATATATATATATATTTATAGATAGATATGTGTATATAGATAAATATCCACAGACATAAAATAAAGAAATATATGAAATTATATATATATATATATATATATATATATATATATATATATATATATTTATAGATAGATATGTGTATATAGATAAATATCCACAGACATAAAATAAAGAAATATATGAAATTATATATATATATATATATATATTTATAGATAGATATGTGTATATAGATAAATATCCACAGACATAAAATAAAGAAATATATGAAATTATATATATATATATATATATATATATATATATATATATATATATATATATTTATAGATAGATATGTGTATATAGATAAATATCCACAGACATAAAATAAAGAAATATATGAAATTATATATATCTATATATATATATATATATATATATATATATATATATATATATATATATATATATATATAATGAACGCCGAAAGAAGAAAGCATACACAAGGGTTGTGAAGGGAATCTAGAGCAACTAAGGTATTATATAGTGCTTGCAGCGTATGTCAGATAAAGCTGCCCAAGAGTGAGCAGTGCACCGCTATTCACACCACAGGCAGGGTTTTACCAGTGGGCATAACATCGTTGAACTGCTACGTCTACATTACACACAGACAGAATGTAGTCCATGTTGGGACCACCTACATTTGTAACCCGCAAATGTTCATAATCCATAACACCAGGAAAGACACGTATGTGTAAATATAAATGGAGGGAGATTCTGTGAGTACACGAGGTGGTACAGAATGTGTGTAGGGCCCCTAACGCTCTGAAGAGGGCAATGTGTAAAGGTGTGTCATGGCTGTGATATCAGGTGGATAATGGCTGTTACGCGTGGAAACTCAACACGGGTGGGCTGGAGAAACTATGGCTATGCGATTATGGACACAGGAGTGCCAGGGTTGGTTGCGCCGGTTGGAATGGAGCAGCCCATGTAGGTCAGCTAGTACGCAGGTGCGATTCCCAGCTAGACCGTCTTCTGCAAGGAGACATGCATGAATGGGCGTACCTTCATTGAAGGTTGTGTGTCAGGGCTGGCAACTCAGCACATAAAACCTATCTGCCAATCATTAGCGGACCAAAGTTCCGCTGTGGCGACCCCTAACCGGGAAAAGCCGAAAGACACAACAACATGCAGACATCAATATGTTGATGTACATTCTCTGTAATACATGCACTCCATTTATTAACATAAATAATATGAATGTGCACAGAAACAAATACAGTAGGAGGAATAATAGGCTGTGCAGATGAGGAATAGGTCAAATGACACTGTTTCACATCACACTTATCAGCGGTACTCCATACATGAACAAAGAACGACATCTGTCCACTGTATAACATGTTGTATACTGATTACAAGTTAACTGGAGTGAAGTGTCGGTGTCATAATGACTAAGGCAATAGTAGGCTGTTGAAGCAGAGATAAAACCCAATATGCATGTGTAAGTGTGTTTGTCCGGAAAATGTATTGGTCAACGGACACACAGATGTATATATGGATATATATATATATATATATATATATATATATATATATATATATATATATATCTATATGGTTCTACCTGACATGTTCGACATACCACATAACCGACAAGCACTTAACCGACACAAGAACACTGAAAACTGAAATCACCGACAACTGAAATAACCGACTATGAAAACGTCGACAGTGATATGCTAATAGCGCCTCTCGCTCCTACCACATTCCAGGTAACATAAATAGTTGTCTGTAATCAGCATAGCGTTATTTTCCTGTGCGTCTACTGTATGATATATCATTCCCAGTACTCCTGGACCACTATCTTCATTAGTAGCCATTCCGTCCTCGATGCATTGCACCAGGAAGTATTACTGTCAAATGTGCAAGTCAGAGATATCGTCACAATAGTTAGCTAAAAGTAATATAAATCATTCAGCACAACTTACAAAAACTTACACAGAACAAAACTACTTGATAGTAAGTGTAACGCTTGATAGTGACAGTGGTGAAACACATCATTAGCAAGTAATGAGACGCTCATCAGTTCAATACGTTTGGCAGTAATACTTCCTGGTGCAATGCATCGAGGACGGAATGGCTACTAATGAAGATAGTGGTCCAGGAGTACTGGGATGTGATGATAATGACAGTTGTGTCCTGCAAAATGAATGTTACGGCACATGGCCTGTAATTTCAGGTAAGAAGGTAATATATTGTGTGTAGTGGTGTCATAAAATGATTTTGTTGTATCAGAAACAGCTACAAGTTATAGGAAACAGTATTAGCAACTATAATGCTACAAGAATAACCTTAATGTATGCAAACCGGTGAAGTGGTCAGTTTACTACTGGCTGTGGGTATGTGTTGCCTTGCCAAATGTGACAGCTCTACATATAGGTCCTATAGGGCTGCCATCTTTCCAAATGGCCCAAGTGAGACTTGCTCTGTAGAAATGTCAGACGTACCAGGTCAGAACATACCTACAGCCATGCATAGTACAGAAATATACATCTTAGCACAAATCAAAGCTTAGTCTAGCAGCAGTCAAGTTGCTTATGCTACTTCACATAACATATCGACATGTCATGTATACAATAGCCGTTACATGCAACTATTATAGACACGTGGAATATAATAATGTCCTCTAATCAGGACAGTTGCTATGGCTAGAGAATACTCGCATGGCACATATGCCTAATGAGGGACTGTCACATGCAAAGTGGGAAAGGTGTTACTCCTAGCGTCTCACGTCGGCCAGTCTAAAAGGTGGAAAACCTACAATAGGTATGCAGTAGTATGACCCAGCAGAGAGATGCATTTCCCAAAAAACATTTACATATCAGCATTGCAGAGTATCAGTTCCCATGTATCAGCCAGATGGGAGCAGATTGTATGAGGAACACTCATATAATATGATTATGTCACTGGACAGGCCGCCAATTCCGTACAGTTGAATGCCTGCCATCACCTAATGGTTAGACATACCTGATACTGTAATCATGTAGTCCAATGTAATAGGCATCACAAGGGATCGCGCCCACCCAGCGAGAGTGACAAATGTAAGCACAAATGTCGGTGCACGTGCAAGTGAGTGAGTGAGTGGGTATAAGCGTGCTTGTCGACCAGTATGCCAGTATGCCAGTATCACACTGTTAAAGAAATGTGGAGTCTAAACAAGTATAAGGAGCTGTAACCAGAGGTCAGTAGTGCTTAACACCATACAAATCCATGCACAACCACTCCCACCTGCTGGAATGTGCCTTACCCGTATCCAAAGGCGTAGTTCTGGCCACAAAGAACTGTCCTTTGCAAGTGTTGGTAGCAATACCCTGCGCACACAGATCATGTGAATTACCAATACACCATGGCATATGTACAGACAATAGACAGTACCACACACATACCATACAGCACAGTCATCCAACAGTATAGCAATGTACTGGCAGATATGTCCGGGCCACTGGTGTTTGCAGACCTGGCCATATTGTGTTTCAGTGTGTGAGCATGCCCAGTATGACTGTTACGCATGTTGTCGACTGACATTACCGTCATACCTTCATGTGTTTGAGCATGCCAAGTATGGTCAACTGGATCGCATGTGTCACATGTCCAGATAGTCAATATTGTGGTGCCGACCCCTGCGTTGTACACCAACAGGTGGCATGCTGTGTCTGCAGGGTAGCTAATGGTCATGTGGCATTGACTGCTGCTACATTTCTGCACAGTGTGGGGTGACATCCAACCATAGCCACAGTCCTACACAGCACCGGGGTTGGCGCACATGACTCTCACATGTGTATGTTGGAAGGGGGGCACAGCTGACAGTTGTACACATTTTCTACTACTGTACTGGTATGCCAGGTTCTCCATTTCAGTGTGTGGACCTACCTAAATTGCTGTTTGAAGGCATACCAGTGTACGTCAGATCCTAGCTTTAATTACCAGCATAGTGGTTTCAGATGTCCTAGCCTTCACAACCTACATCCAACTGCCTGGCCTGCTGTAGTGTGTGTGTGTGTCTGTGGGGGTTGGGGTCATTCACTGGGCATATCCAGAGGCCATTGTATAGCATTTGTCTGTATTGGTCTACACCTGTCCAGCTGTATGAGACTTGTGTGGGCTGTATGGACACACATGATTTTCAGCCCGCAACCTGCAGTGGGTTAGGACACCCTGTGTACTACTGGCTACTATTGTGACCCTGGTATGTGCTACAGATGTCATGGTGCCACTATGTACGTGTACTGTCTGCTGCCTAACAGTCAGCCACCAAATTCCCTTGTATGCTCACATCCATACCATAGCTACAGGTAAATACACATTCTAATACAACTGCCAATTGGTAGGTCGATTGACTTACCTTGGCGGTGTTCCAGACCTGAGAATGGTGCTGGAGGGCTGCCTATATCAGATGCACACAGTGCACTTCCTATACATGGCTGAGCACAGGTAGTGTCATGTTTGGCATCCATTGTACTGTCTGTGCGAGTCAGAGATGGTGAAATCCCTGGGTACCTACTGTGTCAGTGCATATGCCATGTGTTGCCTCTTTGTCAAGGGCAGGTCATACTGTGCCGCCCCTTGCCTACTGGGCCCAGCTCAAGTAGTTCATCCTCCAAGTCACACTGTGCCTGTACAGGCCTTGGCATTGGTGGGAGGCTGTGTGGCCCTGCCCCATGCTGTTCCTGCTGCAACTGTTACTGCAGGATCAGATTGTGTAGCATAGCACATACCATAACAATTTGGGTGCATCTAGCTGGTGAATACGCAAGGCTCCACGGATGTGTCCAGACACCAGAACCGTGACCTGAGCATCCCAAACACATGCTCAATTATATGTCTTGCCTGTCGTCTGCCTCATTATGGTGCAGTTGTTCAGGTGTGTGTGCATTGCTGATGGGTGTCATCAGCCACAACTCAGTGGTTACCAGCATCCCCACTAGGAGACTGTAGGGGATGTCCATATTGGCAAGGTGTGGTACAGCTGCATCAGATGCCATATATCAGAATCGTCATAGCTTCCAGGGCAGACAGCACGCACATTCATTTAATGCCTGGCCATCGCATATGGCCTAGCTGTTGGTGGGTATGCCCCTGCAGTTAATGTAGGCCCTACCCCTCACCGGTGGTGCTTTGATGTGCGTGCATGCAGACTATAGCACCCAGTACCCCAGGGTAGTCCAGCCATTTGGTGGAAGAGGCATATTTCTGGTCAACAAATCATATGTGTTGAGGACATGTATGTGCTCACTGGCATGTGGTGACATGGCATCTGTGAACTGGTGCAATACTCTGGATGCAGATTGGCCCAACCCCATTTGGGGA
>NW_025053444.1:0-10576 GCF_019279795.1 Protopterus annectens | reverse complement strand
TGTTTTATGCAATGGGGGGAAGGCAGACTGCACCTGGGACTCTCCCTTGCTCTGACCTGCGGGGGGGTCCCAGTGCCCACAGCCACCTTGGGGCCCCCAGGTGGAACCACCTCAGGGATGGGGGCCTCGCCCCCCAGGAGAGGGTGCAGACAGGACACTGCATCACCCTAAGCCAGGTCCAGGTTTGGTCGCTGCAGCAAGACTCCGAAAGGAGTTTGAGAGATCTGCTATGCCGCTGGCTTGAGGCCTGTGTGGGTGCAGTTAGAGGTCAGGACTCCCCCATCCCACTCAATACCTTCCAGCACAGCCACCCATAGGGCCATGTGAAGGTGGTGGTCAGATTGTTGCCATGGGTGGGGGACCTTGAGTCCCACTGTTTCCGCTAGGGGGCTCATGGGCTTCCCATTTCCAAACACCCTCCTGTCCAAGGTGTGTTTACCACTCCAGTTGTCATATACCACCCTGTATGCTAGTCTTGTATGCCCTCTTCTCTGTCCCATCTCAACCTACCTACCCAAATATACCTACTATACTTCCTTAACATCCCACTCTCAAGAAAAAGGGCAATCTGTTCCCAAATCGTCTGTCCATTTTGCATGTGTCCACTGGACACATGCCAATCTGGTCCTAATTGGTTTTGCACAACACATTATGCATGTTTGTCCTCAACCCTCTCTCAGGGGTTTGAGTGTCCAAATATACCTCCAAATTCAGTAAACATGCACAGCTGCCAAGGTTGCTGTACAAGAAAGGGACAGCTATGGGCCTCCCTACACCTGCCCTGCACATAGCTAGTTACTTTCCCTATTGTCTTTCCCTCTGCATGCCCCTTTTTACTACTGTTCCTATAGTCCCTTTTTTTTCTTTTAAAAAATTAAGGCAAGGAGTAAGTGAGTAAGTACCAGTAAGTGGGATTAGCTTGTTTGTAAGGATGCTAAGCAATGCCTACCCAGATTAAGCTACATTTCAGGCTAACTGCCTGTAAGCATATTTAACTGGAAGTTAGCATCGCTTACTGTGTTGCTATGAAACCTGTTGCATAATTGCTTAAAAGTGCTCCTCAATCACTCTGTATCCAACAGCCCTTGTTCTGCCCAGTGCAAAAAACAATCAGCCCTTGCAAGTCCTCAAACCCAGGACCCTGCATACAGTGCTACCATTTCAAACCATTTGAGCACCAGTAGATATGTGATGTTATTCTCAAATATATTATGCAACATAGTCATTCCAACAAAGGGAAAATGTTACTATGTTTATATATGTAATCTGTACATGCATATAGATATAAATCTATATATATAGATATATATATATATATATATCTATACACACCTGAGACACACACACACACACACACACACACACACACACACACACACACACTAGCACACATTTTATATATCTATATATGTATATATATATATATATATATATATATATATATATATATATATATAAATATATATGCATACATATATATATATATATATATAAATATATATGCATACATATATATATATATATATAAATATATATGCATGCGGCAAGTACATATATATATATATATATACATATCTGTGTGTGTGTGCATATCATGCTCCATATATATATATACATATATATATATATATATATATATATATATATATATATATATGGAACCACCACTAAATCCTCAAACCCCACACCATCATTGACGCCTTAAAATCTTGAAATTACACATAACCCAAAACACTAAATCTACTAAAACATCAACGCTGGGTGAAATTCAAGCTAATCCCGAAACTATACCTCAGTATACACTAGACACACATACACACCCTTGTTTAAATACTCTAACTTTGACCTGTTGCACTACATACGCAAACAAGCGAAACCACCACCACACCATACATTCCCTTACACACACACACACACACACACACACACACACACACACACACACATGTACACACACACGACATATCCACAGGAAATCATAAAACACACTTACACACTTAAACCTAACCAACACATTTAAACATAGATACTTACCTGGCCTTTCAACATAATGCAATGACCAGAAGTACGAGATGATGAAACTCCCGATGATGAGGATTTTTGAAATTCGCTTCTTCTGGTCTTTCCATCAATTAGGGGTTTACATTTCTGGCATAGTCTCGAAAGTTTAAAAATTGCATTATTCAAACTTCTCGTAGGATTATGTACTGATCCCACATATATATATATATATATATATATATATATATATATATATATATATATGCACATATCTATCCATCTAGCTATAGACGTTAATAGACATCGACATATATATATATATATATATATATATATATATATATATATATATATATATATGTATTTTATAAGTATATAAATATATATATATTAATGCAGCATATATCAATATACATATATATATATATATATATATATATATATGTGTGTGTGTGTGCGTATATGCATGGCCCATCTATATATACATATACATATATATATATATATATATATATATATATATATATATATATATATATATGTATATATATGTGTGTGCATATGATATATATATATATGTAATGGTTGTAGTGCAGTGCATCTCGGACATTGATTCACACTCTGAACTCTCACTGAAAATATCTGACCAAAAGGCACTGTAAATGGGGGTGAAGGGGGGGCTGCAAAGAGGGACCCTCTTGGTAAGGCTTGAACCCAGGATCCCTGTACAACATGGCTACAAATAAGTTATCACTAAACCATCTGAGCTGCAAGTATGTGTTATAGTTTCTCCCAAATATATACGCAGTGCATGTAGAAGCCATTCATCTAGTAAGTGGAATGTCATATATATATATATATATATATATATATACACACATATTTTTTATTTATTTTACATTTGTTAAGCCAATCTGGGCGGAACATCTGACTTTGGAATAAAGCTGGCACTTTTCAGCAGAGGCTCAGGCCCAGGAGAAAGAGCTCCAGATGCATGTCTTTGTGGCTTGGAGAAACTGGAGCACCCAGAGGAAACCCACACACAAACACAGGGAGGGAGGATATGTATGATTCTGGACAGAAAAGGCACCCCAGCCAAGAATTGAACCAGGAACCTCTTGCTGTGAGCCAACAATGCTACCACTTCACCACTGCACCATCTGTAAATCTCTCTCTCTCTCTCTCTCTTTTATATATATATATATATAACATATATATATATATACTACACACACACACACACACACACACACACACATTACACACACATATATATATATATATATATATATATAGATATATATATATATATATATATATATATATATATATATATGTTGCTGAAGTGCATTTGGACAATGGATCCACACTCTGAACCCTCTCACTCGCAAAACATCTGACTAAAGGTACTGTAATTAGGAACTCTTGTAATCATTGCCATTATCCCTCCTCCATTCTGAGGCTGTTCTGCCTTGCAACAAAACGTCACGTCCAGCCTCATTACACGCCTTGAATCCAGGACTTTGCGCAACAGGCACATGTCACCACTAAGCCATCACTGGGAGGCTATAAGATGGAGGATGATTTCTCTAACATTTCATGCTAAGAACAGTCCGTCTACCGTAAAGGGAATGCGCCAATGTTGGAAGCACTAAACATTCGTTCATCTGCCTGGATACATACACGCTATGGCTGGTCATTGCACGTCACACACACACACACACACACACACACACACATTGTCATATTAATACATTTATAAATATATAAATACTTATAGATACCAAATAAAGAGTGTATATATGGAGGGTGCACAAAATATCGAATAGCCATTATTCTTACCGTTGCCACACCTTTTCAAATGGCCAGTGTCTGAGTTTTTTTTTTTCTTTTCAACTGAGAAAAGTGCGACATGACACTCACACAGTTTGCATACATATAAATGTTTATTTGTGTACTATTTCAGTTGTTCATGCCACTTTCTCATAGTACATTTCAGTGTTTGAAATACATAACGCGGATTAATGCAACTCTCAAAGCAAAACATATAATACAGTAATCTGCAAAGAAACTAACATGGTTTTGCTGTCAGGCTAAAGCCTGGAAAGCCTTCAGTAGTACAACAGTCAGACAGACACCTTGACCAGATAAACGTGCTCCTTGAAAAACCTGCAAGGGAAGCTTGGCAACACAATAGGGAAACCTCCAAACTGGATACAGTACAGTACTGATGTTTCTAGCAACACAGTAAAAACCTAAGATGAGTTCTAGTAGATGCAGTTTATTATAGCAACTACGCCAACATAGTACATTTTGATAGAAGTTCCTTCATCAGAATCAATACAACAGATTCAATTAATAGCAGGCTTTATATATACCTCCAATTAGTAATTAAAAGTACCAGTGCCCATCCAATAAACACCTTAGGCCAATTGCCTTAGTACTCCATAGTACAATTAATAAACAACTCTCTCTCCTCCCAAATTGCTTACCTTAAAAATACATGGTCTCACATAACATATCGCAGATATATGCAAATGTATATAGGAGGCATAGTTCAATAAAAAATATACTGTGAAGAAATCAACAGTGTAAGAACATTTAAAACGCGGATGGATAATAAAAATCTTTACCACTACAAAAAGTAGGTATAAATGTAGTAGCATCCATAGGAACAATACTGCCACCCTAGTGACCAGGGAGGTAGAAATACATTGGATATTTCAAAGTTTGTTAGATCTCCAACTTTAATTACTGGTTTAATAGAAAGAAAATCATTCAAACCTTAAAGCCATGTCACTAATACACTGATAAACAGAGCTGGTGTGCAAAACAATAAGCTCTAGCCACCACTCGTCTCCCATGGGTGAACAAGGAATATGTACAACAGCAGCCAAGAGCTACCTTTATGTTTTACTTATTACTGATATTCCTCATGTAACATTGTTCTAAGTTAAAAACATTTAATATCCCACCTTACATAAAATGTCTTACAAGGGCATATGTAACAGTGTTCGTGGCTAATACACTGACCTCCAGACTGTAATAGTGGTCATACCAATGCCTTTTGTCCAGGTGTAGGCCTCAGCATATAGGGACTCCTGCCCCACAACCTGTGCAGGAGTCTAACAACATCACTGGAATGGCATAGCTTGGAAAGTGCATTTTCAAATAACGATAGACCATACCTTATCTAACTTCTTACTGCATGGCGATCTCGACAAAACCTGGTATATAGAAAGGTGGAAAGGACAGAGGCTGAAACGCAGGACCATATTGAAATATTGCTGTTATACACTGGAAGAGTTGCTGGTGTTGGCAGGAAATGGTTGCAACATATCCTTAAGCACAGAAATATGAAGTTGTAAGAAAAACAGTAATGGATGTTGCCATTTACTGATAAAAATCGATCGGAGAGAATGCCACTGATATGTCAGGGAACAAGACCTGTGTGGGAACAGACAAAACATGACAGTGCCAATCCTCTGACCATCGTGTGGATAGGCTCTGACAGTTGAGAGCTATGCAGACAGACTGTATTCCATGCAAAACTAGCATATGCACACAAACCCTGTAAAACTTAGTAGTATTCAATGCATATAACAAAAATACTCACACACTGTCCCTAGGCTCTGCGAACCTTATAATAAACATGTAGTTGGCCTGTGTCCACAAAGTCCTGTGATAAGAGGTATTTCCTACCAGCTAGTCTGTAATACTGCTACCACCACACATGAAGGATGTCTTCCATACAGGCAAGGTAAAGGGACAACACCCACATGATGTAGTTATTTATAGTAGTGGTTTGCTATGACATTGGCTATTGGAAGAACTACACAGCTGCCTGCATGCAATGGTAGTAAAGTAGGGGGGAGACAATTTACTGAATTGGTGCAGAGGCAATCACCATGAACACTTAGAGCATCACGCCCCATGTGCTTATGCTTCCACGCTTATTCAAGAAGACAAACACCTTCGCGTAAGTATAGCAGGTAAAGTAACCGGCCTAAAAGTTCAAGTACAAAACAAAGAGGCCAGCACCAAAGTGTTGTAGCATAAGATATTTTTAATAACATAGCATCATACTGGTTTTGGCACATTTACCTTCTTCAGTGAATAAACATGCTATGACACAAAAGTGCATATAAAGTAGTTCAAACAACTTCCTTTTAAGTAATTTCCTCCAGTGTCATTGTAGAAAACATATAATGTTTATAGATGGTCATTTATAAACCCTTGGTGAAAGAGACCTTACAATAATTTAATAATCCAGTATTTTTCTTTATTATTCAGAATGGAATGCCAAACTAGTTTATTAATTTTGTCAACCTGGGTCTTATCTATCTCAGTAAAATGAAACTGGGCAGTATTGTGTATAGTACTGTGTCTGTATAGGGCATTAGTTAAACATTTGTTGCGGATGTCACTATAATGTTCAGACATATGAATATGTAGAGGGTGGGATGTTTGTCCAACATAAAATGCTTAGCAGGTGCAAGTGGCTAAATATACAACCCAATCACATCCACAGTTCCCAAAACACTGTATGTCATAAACTTGTCCCGAATTCTTGCTTGCAAATTGTTTGGCTTTAAATATATATATATATACATATATATATATATATATAGATATAGATATATATATATATATATATATCTTACAAAAGGTACAGTGGTCTCAAGGAAATGAGCCCAAAAGTTTGTCCTTTGTGATGGTCAGCTGATGGCACATTAGCTGTCCACTAACCCGCTTTTTGTAATATGCAAAATATGATCCTGATGTTTTACCTCTACGGCACAAAAATTGACACAGATTCCCCAATGCCTGATTAAGCTGCTCATTGGCCATTAAGATATTCCAATGCTTAGACACAACTTCTCTAATGAGGTTGACATTACGTCCATAAGTCATGATAAATCTGATTGGTTCAAGTTCGCCCACATGAGTTCTATCCTTATATGTAAGTCTTTTGGCTTTTCCGGGTTAGGGGTCGCCACAGAGGAACTCCGGTCCACTCATAATTGGCAGTGGATTTTTACGGTGCTAATTTGCCAGCCTGACGCCCAACCTTCAAAGAAGGAATGCCCATTCACGCTCGCACCTAACTGCATGTCTTTAGCATCATTCAACTGCGGGGAGGACATGCCTTATATGTAAGTAACTGAGTCCTATCCTGAACAGATGCCCTCCAGCTAGCAGATTGTATATCCTGTTGTCTGTAGCCCCTCACCTGAAACCTATGCATCATATCTTGCTTTGAAACTGCAAAATCTTCCTGATTGGAGATATTCTTTTGCTATGCAATAATTGAGACTTAGGTATGTTACGTATGGTATGGTGTGGGTGCAGACTAGTGGCATGTAATAAGTTGTTATAGTGTGGATATTTCCTATACACCTTGGTAGCAAGAGGACCATCCTGTTGTTTAAGGATGGTGATATCCAGAACATTAATACAGTGTATGTCACAATTCAATGTAAATTCCATACCCCATTTATTTTCATTTAAATACTGAACAAATTCCACCAGATATTGTTGGTCTGCATACCACACCAACCAACAGTCATCAAGATACCTTCTCCAAATGTCCATCTCATTTATGTATATGTTATGTGTAATGTCATATATAAGATGCTCCTGAAGGTACCCCATAAATATATCAGCATAGATTGGAGAAAAGGATGCCCCCATCATGTGCCCTTAGTTTGCCAATAACATTCCCCATTGAAGTAGAAAACATTTTTAGACAACACATATTCAGCCATACAAAGTAATAAGGTGTTGAAACCGGCCGAATAAAGGATGACCCTCTCCAACCATTATTGGAGCACCAGTAATCCTGCCCAATGGGGAATGTTAGTGTAGAGTGCCTTGACATTCAGGGTGCAGAGTAGCCATGTTGGTTCAAGTTGAGTTTCTGATATGATCTTAAGGAATTCAGTGGTGTCCTGGATACATGCTCTCACATACTTTAATAGACGTTTGAGATAGTATGTCAAAAAATTAGAGTGGTTCTGTCAGAGATCCTATGCCAGATACAATGGGTCATCCCGGAGGTTTATCCAGCCATTTATTTATTTTTTGCAACAGGTATAAAATTTGTTTCTGTGGATCATTCACCATTAGTTGACATAACATAGATTCCTGGATAATGCCTTCATCAACTGCTAATTTCAAGACTGAGTCTCCTTTTTGAAGTTAAATGTGGGATCAATGGGCATATGCATACAGTGCTGAGGGTTGGACAATTGCCCAGTTCCCTCAGCCAGATAATAACCTGTGTTATGGCAGCTATATTAATACCTTATCGAAATTTACTTCCCTATTTTGTAACCCAGTGATATGGACCAATGACCAGAAGTCCTGGTATAACAGATTGAGATGTATGAGTGAGCTGCAAGACTGTAAATACAGTGTGCCATAATGACATCAGGGGTATTCCCTGAGCATGTGTATGTATGTGTATGTTCAACTGAAAGGCACAGAAGTAATAACATGGGTCACAAGCAGTCTGGAAAATTGTATGTGCATGTTTCACATGTGTGTAATATCACTGTAATATCACTGTCACTGGCTGCCAACAAAATAAATGTAACACCCAAGACCACAGTTGTTGCATTGCTATGACACTGATATGGGTACTACAGTAGGCATGCTTATCACATAGTAATCAGAGAAGTGTGCAACTGTGTTATAACCCACTGCCCATGCCTGCCACTAACAGCTATATCAACACCCATATACATTGGATATCAAAGTGTACACATCCCTGTTGGAATGCCAGGTCTGCGTGCAGCATGCCAATGAGACCACAGAAAGTCATGTCAAAACGTTTCTCACCTTAAATGTGACCCATAACCTGTACAATTCTATTGAAAAAGAAGCAAAGCTGTTTAATGGTAGGTGAGCAGCCATTGCTAAGTGAAGATGTGATATGACATTAGAGTACAAACCAAGACAAATGGATGCTGTAATCATCTCAGCAGGTGTTTACACAACATATTAGTATAAGGGTGTGCTTCACACGATCTGTCTGGCTTACCGCATCGAGTATTAATTCCCATATGTTTCCACAGAACAGGTTCTTATGTTCCCCATTGAACTGAGCAGGCTATAGGAGACATGGCATGTGCTTTTGTGGAGTCATGTTCCAATTGCACAAGTACTATGCATTATAGCAGGGGTGTGTACACTTCATATCTGCTGTAGCTATATGGAATCAGCAGTAGGCCTGGACCATGTACAACCATCATACACCAACAATAGAGTAATTCCCTTAATTGGACAGTGCAGCCAAGACACAGTGTTAATATAATAGGCTTGCTGTAGTGGCTTTTTAAGTGAGGGACACATAGGCACAGACCACAACAACTTGGAAGCAAGTGCACCTCTATCTGAGCAAGCATGTAGGCTCACAGTTGACTTCACATATGTACAAAGTCTCGGAGCCAGTAGCACAAGTCAACCTGCACTGGGGGTAAAGCACACCTCATACACACATGTCATGGATACAGGGAACCTGCATCAGACAGGATAGGTGGGAACAGTGGAGCCTTTGTCCACAACATTATTACAGGGGATATGCACACTGCAAACATGGCCACTCCTGCCCACATCAGTGGTGAATATGGACATAATGCTGGGCTGATGGCAACAACAGTAAGTCTCCATGGGGCATGAGAACATCATAGTTTGTTTCCTACACTTGAACAACATAGGCATGTGCTCAAAGTTCCGCTTACACACTGCAAGGGCTCAACACAGGAGTTATTGCCACCCATCCACACACCTAACACAGGAAGATGGACACTGTCTCTCTCTACACAGAAAATGAATGGTGAAAAGTGGATTAGGCCATTAAGTTGTCCAACATTGAGAGAGTTGGACAGGTCGTGGGACCAGGAGTGTAATGCAAGATGTCAAAGCCATGAGCAGTTTTACAGTGTTAGCGTGGTATAGTCTGGATTATTTGCAAGTAATATCCACTGCTGATGTGGCACATGCTGTATGAACCGCATGAGGTCCTGTGACCTTTTTTCCTCAGTTTATGTCCTCCAGGAAGTACAATGCCCTGGGAATAAGTTTGCCTGCATTCACAAAACCAGCACCTCATCGCTGCATCGTGCCACCACCTATTTCCGGCCCCTCAGGGTCCAGGATCTGCAGAAGAGGACTGCCCTGTGGGATGAACTCGTCCACAGGGTAAACAGCCGTCGGCCTGGCACACCCTGTAAAATTTGAGTGAGCAGGTGCAGCATCTGTGCACAGGATCTGATCCGGCTTTGCCTGTCAAAGCATGCTGCCGTTTGCAGTAGGGTGGGACCAGCTAGCCAACCTTTGGTTGCAAAATGCCTGTCCAACCCCCACTGATACATGCTGAGGAGGTCCTTGCCAGCCTTGGGGCACACGCCCACCAGACGTGCCACCCACACAATAGACAAGGACCATGCTGGTAAGGCCTCAGGGCACATTACTAGACCACTGTTGCTTATCCATTTTCATCTGTAAAGTATCTACATGCATATGTCAGATAAGACAGTCTGTTACTGCAGTGTAGTAATGAAGAGATGTG
>NW_025053443.1:7500-10621 GCF_019279795.1 Protopterus annectens | reverse complement strand
TATGGGTGATTAGGCAAGGGAAAACATTCCCTTTTAAGCAGTTGTGTCCTGGACCAAAATAATACAATGCCATGTGTCCTGTGATTGTAGGGAAATACTTTATGTTCCATATTTCATGTAACAGTTGCATAAAACTAACGTTATTTCTGTATGTAAAATACTTAAATGTTACAAGAAACAGAATAAGCAACAACTAAACTTGCTACAAGAATAAGCTTTCCTTTAGGCAAATAAGTAAAGTTCTAACCCATTGTACTTGACCGTGGTATGCGTGTTGGCCTGTAAAATCTGATGTGTGCCACGAAAATGCCCTACTTTGGCCATTTAAAAAAGTGGCAACCCTAGAGCTGTGAAGCAGCGTGCAAAGCGCAGTATAAAGCAAAAAAGCCGTGTATCGCGTAAATGGCGTGCCAAATGGCGGTGATTCAATGGTATGGGAAATGTAAATAAGCATGTAGGTGTGTTGCGTACGTAATAATCGAATTATGTCTATATATATATATATATTTATACTTACACACACACACACACATATATGTATATATATATATATATATATATATATATATATATATATGTTGTTGTTGTTTGTCTTTCAGCTCTTCCGGTCCGCTAATGATTGGCAGTAGATTTTCACAAATGCCAAGGTACCAGCTCAACGTCCAACCTTCAATGAAGCGTACCACGCCCATAGGGATGTCTTTTCAATGCCCATTCAACTGCGGGGGAGGACATTACAGACTCCACACAGAAGGCACTTCCCACTCCAGCCGAATCAATCGAGATGGGAGAACCTCTTGTAACCGTGAGGCAACAAGCGCTTACCCGCTTCTGCACCATCAGCAAGGAGTGCTATATATATATATATATATATAAATATATATATATATATAATATATATATATATATGGTATATATATATGGCATAAGGTATGCTATTAAGGCGTATACATATAGAATGAACATGGTCACAATATAGTAGATTATATACGAATGTGAAAGGAAACAGCAGCTGAAATCTTTATAATATTTAGTGCTGTTATATATCAAGATGGCCACAGGTGAGCACCTCATCTAACCTTCGCAGGATGTCCCCTAAACAGGCAATCTCCCATAAGCCTGACTTTCTGCTAGATACAGGGCAGTCCCGTTTTAGTGAGTCGACAAAAGCCCTAAACCCGGATGACCATATGAACACCCTGACAAATCAAAACACACATATGTGCCAGGACTATATGAGCTTTGGAGGTTTGAATATCCTCGGGAGTGAGTCAATATGCGGCATAAGGTCCAGAGCAGTAGGGAATAGGGAGTGGTGCATGTGTGTAGTAGTCACGGTTTTCCCAACAGAAAATGGATGCCCTCTGTGGCAAATGTGAAGTGATGAGGGCGTGTGTTCAGGTAACTATGAACCATGGGTATACACATACAAATGAAGCAGAACACCACATGGTGTGGTGGTTGAAGCATATCACGCCTAACGAAAAGCGGTATTCACAGTTCAAGTTCGACGTTATAGCATGCATATCCATTTCTTGTGGAATGAATGTTGCTCTGCTGTAAAGCCGACATTTAAACATGTAAAGTTGAATGTGTGTGTCGCATATTAACCAGATCCTTTCAATCAAAGTGGTACTATCATAATAAATAAAGCACAAGTAAGCACAAATAAGCAGCAGTAATCATATGTAATGCACAGTAAGCATAGGCGAGGGCGCCTGCATGGATGTAAGCAGCTCCCTGCATAGGAAATGTATGTTTGTATGTACAGATGTAATATATATACACACTCATATTTATTTTATTTATTTATTTTACATTTGTTGACCGGGCTAGTCTAGCTGGAAACATTTGCATTTTCAGTAGAGGCCCGGGGAGAAAAGCTCCACACAAATTTTAACAAAAAAGTCAAAAAATATAGAAGCAAATGGACAAATCATCATAGATGAAAAGACAAATAATAAAAAAATATAGTATCCAATAACAGGTATACACAAGAAGAGAAACACATTTCTAAGACTAACATTATTAGCTGTAATAACATCAAGAACAAGGCACAAAACAGAGAGCAAAATTGATTTATAATATTATAGAACTAAATCTAGTAACAAAAGGAGAAAGAGAAACACTATAGTAGGAGAGGAGGAAGGGAAGCAGTTTAAGAAAAGAGAAGGAAAAGTTAAAAAAAAGAATGGATGAGAGAGATTAACATCGGGGAAAGAAGAAACAAAAAACTCTAAAAGGAGATAGACTGAAGCAGACTCAGAAAAGAGAGAAAAAGTAAAGTAGTAGGAAAGCGCAGAGTAGTAGGAAAGTGCAGAGTAGTAGGAGAGAGCAGAAGAGGTAAAAGATTAGTCGGGTTTTGTACAGGAACAGAGCCAGTGGCTTTGGAAATAATCTTTGATTTTATGTTTAAAGAGAGGCAGAGATGTGGTAAGTGTTATATCGCTAGGAAGCAGATTCCAATTCCTTCCTACAGTATTATTGAATGTGAGAGTCCTGCCAGCAGAATTATTAGTCTTTGTTATAGTAGCCATAAGTTTTACTGGAAGAAGCGAAGGGAGTTTAGGTTGTTATAAAGGGATTAAAAGTTTAGAAAGTATAGGGGTTTTATTGGGTTGGTATAGAATTTTGCAGGGCAATAGTGAGTTGAGGGGGATTAACAGAAGGTTTTGTAGTTCTAGCCAGCCTAGAAGTTTCCAGGTTAATACAGTGATGAGTTCTAAAAGGGTTAGCTAGTGGCAAAACAGGGCAATGTTGTTGTAGCAAGTGATAGCCAGTTTGTGGTTGGATTTCCTAAGGTTAAATAAAAAATTGGTGAGAGCATAAAGAAGAGTTGACAAAAGATGGGAGTGGGCAATCTTGGCTCTGGAAGATGAGGTTAGGAAAGGTTTAATTTATATAGGCTTCCTATTTTTCTATTGACTGTTTTAATGATGTTGTTGATATGCTGATCAAAGGAGAGGTTGTTATCAATGTTATTCCTAATAGTTTTGTTGTTAACCTGGATCAACGGAGTAATGAGTGGCATTATTTGAGAATGGAGACGCGGGGTCGGGCAGTGGACCGTGTACTAGGAGAGAAAAGGAGAAGTTTAGTTTTAGTTTTTGGCATTGAGGAG
>NW_025053443.1:0-5000 GCF_019279795.1 Protopterus annectens | reverse complement strand
TTCTAAATGTGTCCCTGAGGTTGTTATGCAGTGTCCTGATTCAGTTATTCATTCTTTTCCCTATTCATATGAAAGAAAGTCTAAGTTAGTGATAGAAGCATTTACGTCCGCCAAATATTGAAGTTGATAGAATAATGAGGGTTGGGGTTACCACCTGTCCACCTTTGCGAAGGACACTCCCCTATAGGCAGTTGTGTCCTGAAAAATAAATGTAATTATGGCAAATGTCCTGTGATTTAGGGCAAAGATTTCCTATATTGTCTGTAGTAGTTGCATAAAACAATTAATTTGTACCTGAAACACCTAAATGTTATAAGTAACAGTATAAGCAACTATAATGCTACAAGGATAACCTTATATTTAGGCAAATCAGTGAAGTACTCCCCTTTCTACTGGCTATGGGTATGTGTTGCCCTGCAAAGTGTGACGTCTCTACATACAGGTCCTATAGGGTTGCCACCTTTCCAAATGGCCAAAGTGGGACATGTTCTGTAGAAATGTCAGACTTTCCAGGACAAAACATACCTACAGCTGTGCATAGTACATGATTATACTTATATGCACGAATGAAAGCTTAATCTAGTTATATTTGAATTGCTTATGCAACTTCACATAACATATAGAAGTTTCATATATAAAATAACTGTTTTATGCAACTATTAATGAAACATAGAATATAATAATGTCCTGTAATCAGGACATTTTCTATGTCTTGATTATTTTCTCAGTGTCCCTCACAAAGTGGGACAGGTGGTAACCCTAAAGTCCCACCTTGGACAATTGAAAAGGTGGCAGACCTATAATAGGTATGCGGTAGCATGACTCGGCCGATGGATGTAGCTCCCACAACCGACCTACTTGTCTGTATTGAAGAGTCTCGGTTCCCATGTATCAGCCAGATGGGAGCAGATTGTATGAAGAACACACAAATATGATTACTTCACTGAACAGGCCACTGATTCAGTACACACGAATGCCATGCTTTTGCCTAATGGGCAGCGATTCCTGATACTGTAGTCATGTAGTCCGATGTAATAGGCATCACAAGGTGGGAACAGATTGTATGAGGAACACACAATTAATATGAATAATTCTTTGGACAGGCCGCTGATTCTGTACAGTCGAACACCATGCCAATGCCTAATGGGCAGCCATTCCCGATACTGTAGTCAGGAGCGACCTTAGGTCAACTAGTGCCCTAGGCAAAAGGGAAAAATGGCACCCCCCCACCACACCACCCTGTGCCCCCATCCTGGTCTACATACAGTAAATAAATACTGGTAAAGTGCCCCCACTAAAACGGTACCCTTGGCGGCCGCGTAGTTGGCCTATGTCTAAGGCCGGCTATGACTGTATTCATGTAGTCCGAAGTGATATTCATCACAAAGTGGGAGCAGATTGTATGAGGTACAGACAAATATGATTGATTCACCGGACAGGCCGCTGATTCCGTACAGTTGAAAGCCCTGCCATCGCCTAATAGGCAGCCATTCCCGATACTTTGTTCATGTAGTCAGATGTAATAGGCATCACAAGGTGGGAGCAGATTGTATGAGGTACACACAAATATGATTGATTCACCGGACAGGCAGCTGATTCCGTACAGTCGAACGCAATGCCGTCACCTACTGGGCAGCCAATCCCGATACTGTAGTCATGCAGTCTGATGTAACAGGCATCACAAGGTAATATTGCGGTCCTCGCTCCCACCCAGGAGTGTGAGTGACAGATGCCAGCACCAATGTCGGTGCATTTGCAAATGCAGGAGCGAGCGGGTGTAATCGTGTTTGGCTATCAGTATGCGAGTATTGCACTGGTAAAGCAATATAGAGGCTAACCGAGTGTAAGAGGCTGTAACCATAGGTCAGCAGTGCTTAACACCTCGCAAACCCATGCACACCCACTCCCAACTGCTTTAATGTGCCTTACTCCCTTCGTATCCAATGGGCTTGTTCTGTCCTGCAACCAAATAAACGTCCTTTCCAAGGGTCGGAACCAGGACACTGCGCGCACACAAATAATGTGTATTACCAATACACCATGGCAGATATACAGACAACAGACAGTACCATACACCTATCATATAGTACAGTCATTCAACAGTATAGGAATGTATCCCATCATGTAGATGTATATGTGAGTATTTATGCCCAGCATATAGGTACATACACATATAGAGATGTATCAGGAACATACCATGTAGCAACAAAGCATTACAAACGAATGAAACGGGAAACACCAGCGATGCCTGTATTATGTAGTGTTGCTGCTCTATGTGATCACAAGACTCCCTCAGACAGACATGTGTCAGTCATACATGCAAATAGTTGCACATTGACTGTATACATCACTCTGTGCATATACATATATTAACACAACAGTATCTGTCCAATCATTATGTGTGAACAGTACTCTTGCAAGGTGCTGTGTGCAACATCATCATCGTGATAAAGGTAAGTGGGGTAACCATAGATGAACTGGTAGTGTTGTGTGTACAATGGGGTCATCCTCATCACGTGTACCTGGACCATGTAGGAGTGATCTGCATACCAGGATTGTGCACCTGAGGGACAGGGGTGAGGATAACAGGAGTATGTTGTGATGCATATTACAAGGGTCTCATGTGTCCAGTGGGCACGTGTGTGTGTAATGGACAGCTATGTATAGGGCAAATGTTGTTCTAGAAGCCAATTGGCCTTATGTGTCCATAGGTGAGGGTCAGATGTTGGGGAAGTAGTGTAGGTATGGCCATGGAGGATAGGTAGGATCACAGAAAAGACAGCATATAGGGTTGGTATATGACACATGTGGGGGGGATACACTCTGGACAGGGATGGGTCTTCGGCATTCAAAAGCCCATGGGAACAATGGGACGGAGGTCCACAGCCATGGGCAACTGCCACTGCACCTACACAGCTGCAAAGGAGGCAGTGCTGGGGGCTGCACAGGAGGGGCAGCATCATCCTGTAAATGTGACACTCCACCCTTGAACTCGCATATCTGACTTTGTAACCCCTTAGGGAGCCACCAATGCAACACATCTGGGACTGCACGACAGCAGATATGTACCTGTCTGGTTCTGCTCCCAGGGGGGACATGCTCCATCTTCAGTGGTGGTACCACCAGAAGGTGGTGCAGAGCCAACAGAGGTTGACATTTGGCTTAGTGATAGACAACAGCATACAGGATTACTTACGATGGTATGCATAGATATCACCAGCAACCCAACACAACAGATGATATACATTTGCAGAGGGAGCACAACACATGCATATATACTGCATGCCAACTGTACAATGTGTAGTAAATAGCGATGTGACGCAGCTATGAACAGTTGCCCATTATTGGCTTGTCACTGGGAACCCCACACAGTGTCTGTCATACCACTGTCTCATGTGACACGTGTCCAGTCAGGGATGCAATGGCAGTAACACATTCCTATCATCATGTACTGTCTGCAATCCTCACACCATGCTTCTGCTGTGCACAGAGTTCAGTGTGTAACACAGGAAACAAATGGTTGCACACACTGACCAGTTCAAGATGGCCCTTCAGATGGGGGTCCCTCATGAACAGAGTACTGTCATGTCTGTATTATAACTTGCAGAATAGCCATTACCACACACATGTTAAACAGGCAGTAGTCTCAATGCAGCATAGCTACACTTACATGCTGTAGTCATGTGTGGCACATCACCCTCCTGTCTTTAGGCTATTTCCCACTGTGGAAAATTATTGAGGTACATGCATATATCATCTGTGATGCCGTGTCAGAACACCACAGCCAGGTACCACTCATAGCGACTGTCATGATCAGATAACAACATGTTTCCTTAGATAGTGTACTGTGTTTAACATGCGGATGGCTAAGGGAACATCATTACAGCTTTACCACATGCAATCAGCTAGGGGAGGACTGCAATAGGTGCAGAGGCCATCACCTGACCATGTCCATTATGTACAATACACATGCTGCTGCTGTGCATGTGTACACATTCACATCCACCAGAGAGTGTGTGGGTGGGACAGGCAAAGTACACCAGGGAATGGCTTGGAGACTTAACCATAAGCATCATCTGCCACACGCCGAACAGTACAGGGGTCAAACCCCTGACTACTCATTACTATTACATGTGCATAATGTTACTACATGTGCCACAAAGGTGACATGTTGCTGTGCTGTAAGAACATATGTGTGTAAGTGAGTGACATCTGCAACAGATATAGTAGACATACATTAGGTGTGGCACACATGTCTCTCCATGTGAACGGATGCCATTGTCACCAGAACCACACTCTCTAATGGACACGCATTGACAACTTTGCCAGGGCCACAAATACACAATGTAACCACTTAGTTTGCCACACTGCGGTAATGCACAGGACCACATGCACCACAGGGGATATCTGGAGGTTCTATGGGCTAGGGCATGTGAAAGTGCTTGACAACTGTTGGTATGCCATACCAGGAGTTTATACTAGGGAGTGACTGTGGTTGGGAGCATCCCTGCAACCCACATGTAGACACAGGGTGCCAGTACTGGCATGCAGGTATGCATTGCTCCATGGGTGTGTAGTGGCTGGCTGTGCAAGATGGCTGTACAAGGCTGGGTGAGGGGTAATCCTTGTCATTGTATCAACCAGCAATTGTGTGCAGTGCAGGGGTGTAGTGTCTGCAGTGTCCCACACAGATGGGTACTGCATTATCTGGCCTGACATCCTGGTTACCAATGTGTAGGGCCATAGCTTTGCAATGCATGCCATGTCTGTGTTTGATAGTATAGATATATAGTATAGTTTATATTCTACTATTTCCAGCTTATTATTAACATCCTCACCCCTCATATCTCTGTGTAATATCTGTAATACTTTGAATTTAAATACATGTGTTGGCCCCCTGTCCTCATAGTGTTTGGCTAATGCATTGGTTATAACCATTCTTCTCACCTCTGATTTATATTCGATCTTATTATCTTTTAGCTGCCTTGAACATTTATCCA
>NW_025053442.1:0-9624 GCF_019279795.1 Protopterus annectens | reverse complement strand
GTAGGTGCTTTTGTCAGCCTCAGTAACCCAGCTGCTTGTTAGTGTACAGTGCGTACTTGTGCTGCTTTTGCAATGAGTGCCCTTAGTAACCCAGCTTGTTAGTGTACAGTGCGTGCTTGTGCTGATTTTGTAATGAGTGCCCTTAGTAACCCAGCTTGTTAGTGTACAGTGTGTGCTTGTGCTGATTTTGTAATGAGTGCCCTTAGTAACCCAGCTTGTTAGTGTACAGTGTGTACTTGTGCTGATTTTGTAATGAGTGCCCTTAGTAACCCAGCTTGTTAGTGTACAGTGCGTACTTGTGCTGATTTTGTAACGAGTGCCCTTAGTTCCAGCTTGTTAGTGTACAGTGTGTGGTGTGCTGATTTTGTATATTGGTCCTTAGTAACCCAGCTTGTTAGTGTACAGTGTACTTGTGCTGATTTTGTATGAGTGCCGTTAGTAACCCATTTTGTTAGTGTACAGGTGCAGTACTTGTGCTTTGATTTTGTAATGAGTCCATAGTAACCCCAGCTTGTTAGTGTGCAGTGCATGTGCATGCTGATTTTGTAATGAGTGCCCTTAGTAACAGCTTGTTAGTGTACAGTTGTACTTGCTGATTTTGGTAATCGAAAAGCCCTTTAGTAACCCAGTTTGTTAGTGTGCAGTGCATACTTGTACTGATTTTGTAATGCGTGCCCTTAGTAACCCAGCTTGTTAGTGTACAGTGAGTACTTGTGCTGATTTTGTAATGAGTGCCCTTAGTAACCCAGCTTGTTAGTGTATTTTGAGTGCATACCCATGTTACCCGATTTTGTAACGAGTGCCCTTAGTAACAATGTTAGTGTACAGTACTATTGATTTTGTAATAGTGCCAGTGTACAGTGTGTACTTGTGCTGCTTTTGTAACCTAAAAGCCAGCTTGTTAGTGTACAGTGCGTACTTGTGCTGATTTTTTATCGAGTGCCCTTTAGGGCACTAACATGCTCTTTTGCTCAGTTGCTCATTCCTGTAAGTAGTTGTGCTTGTCACATGTCAGTCTCTATCCATATTCCTTCATCACTATTTGTTCACATTATTTGAAGTGTCCTCAGAGAAAGGGAAACAAAATACCTTAGGAAAAATGTACAGACACAGTCAGGAGGTGCACATGAAATATGCAGCAGCACCTGGTAAATACATATGTACACTGGTTATGTTATAGAACAGCAAACGATGCATCTGAAGCCTTAGCTCCCAGCTGAAAAAATCCTGCATACACTGTATATTAAAGTAAGACTTAATATAAAGCCAGTAGAAGCTAATACATGGCAGAATTTTAGAGGGCTGATGACAGAACTGGCTGTATAATTACATCTCACAATTTGCACAAGCCAGTGCATTTATTTGTGCTGGTCCCAAGCCTGGATAAATGGGGGAGGGGTTGCATCAGGAAGGGCATCCGGTGTAAAATTTTGCCAAATCATACATGCAGACAAAAGTACAGATATACATACCGGATCGGTCGTGGCCCAGGTTAACAACGACCGCCACCAGTACTGCTGGCCAACAGGGTGCTGGTGGAAATTGAGCTACTGTTGACCGAAGGAAGAGAAGAGGGGAAGGCATGCCCAAAGGCAGGTAAAGGCTAGGACTGTGATAGTGAGGGTCGGAACTTTGAAAGTTGGCAGTATGACTGGTATAGGGAGAGAGCTAGCTGATATGATGGATTGAAGGAAGGTTGCTATATTGTGTGTGCAAGAGACCAGATGGAAGGGGAGCAAGGCTAGGTGTATCGGAGGTGGTTTCAAATTGTTTTATCATGGTGTGGATGGGAGGAGAAATGGCGTAGGCATTATCCTGAAGGAACAGTATGCTAAGAGTGTTTTGGAGTTGAAAAGAGTGTCGGATAGAGTGATGTTTATGAAGCTGGAAATTGATGGTGTAATGATGAATGTTGTTAGTGCATATGCTCCACCAGTTGGGTGTGCGATGGATGAGAAAGAAAAATGTTTGAGTTGGATGAAGTGGTTATGACTGTACCCAAGGGTGAGAGACTGGTGATTGGAGCAGATTTCAATGGGCATGTTGGTGAAGGGAACAGAGGGGATGAGGAAGTGGTGGGTAGGTATGGTGTTAAGCAAAGGAATGCAGAAGGTCAGATCGTAGTGGATTTTGTGAAAAGGATGGACATGGCTGTGATGATTACATATTTTAACAAGAGGGAGGAGCATAGGGTGACATACAAGAGTGGAGGAAGATGCACACAGGTGGATTATATCTTATGTAGAAGGGCCAGTCTGAAGGAGATTGGAGACTGTAAAGTGGTGGCAGGGGAAAGTGTAGTTAGGCAGCATAGGATGGTGGTTTGTAGGATGACATTGGTGATCAAGAAGAGGAGGATGAGTGTGAGGGCAGCACCAAGGATCAAATGGTGGAAATTAAAAAAGGGTAATTGTGAGGTGATGTTCAGGGAAGAGTTAAGACAGGTGCTGGGTGGCAGTGAAGAGTTACCGAATAACTGGGTAACTACAGCAGAGCTAGTAAGAGAGATGGCTAGATAGGTGCTTGGTGTGACATCTGGAAAGAGGAAGGAAGACAAGAAGACCTGGTGGTGGAATGAAGAAGTACAGGAGAGTATACAGAGAAAGAGGATGGTGAATAAGAAGTGGGTTTGTCAGAGAGATGAAGAAAGTAGACAAGAGTATAAGGAGATGAGGTGCATGGCAAAGAGAGAGGTGGTGAAGGCTAAGGATAAGGCGTATGAAGAGTAGTATAAAAGGTTGGACACTAAGGAGGGAGAAAAGGAACTGTACCGATTGGCTAGACAGAGGGACTGAGCTAGTAAAGATGTGCAGCAGGTAAAGGTGATAACGGATAATGAGGGAAACGTAGTCACAAGTGAGGAGAGTGTGTTGAGCAGATGGAAAGAGTACTTTGAGGGGCTGATGAATGAAGAGAATGAGAGGGAGAGAAGGTTGGATGATGTGTGGAGAGTGAATCATGAAGTGCAGTTGATTAGCAAGGAGGAAGTAAGGATAGCTATGAAGAGGATGAAGAACGAAAAGGCTGTTGGTCCAGATGCCATACCTGTGGAAGCATGGAGGTGTTTAGGTGAAATGGCAGTGGAATTTTTAACCAGATTGTTTAATGAAATCTTGGAAAGTGAGAGGATGCCTGAGGAATGGAAAAAAAGTGTTTTGGTACCAATTTGTAAGAATAAGGGTGATGTGCAGAGCTGTAGTAACTACAGAGGGATTAAATTGATCAGTCACAGCATGAAGTTATGGGAAAGAGTAGTGGAAGCTAGGTTAAGAAGGGACGTGATGATTAGTGATCAGCAGTATGGTTTCATGCCAGGAAAGAGCACTACAGATGCAATGTTTGCCATGAGAGTGTTGATTGAGAAGTACAGAGAAGGTCAGAAGGAGTTGCATTGTGTCTTTATGGATTTAGAGGAAGCATATGACAGGGTGCCTAGAGAGGAGTTGTGGTATTGTATGAGGAAGTCAGGAGTCTCAGAGAAGTATGTAAGTGTGGTACAGGATATGTAAGAGGGTAGTGTGACAGCGGTGAGGTCTGTGGTGGGAGTGATGGATGCGTTTAAGGTGGAGGTGGGATTACATCAAGGATCAGCTCTGAGCCCTTTCTTATTTGCAATGATGATGGACATGTTGACAGACGAGATCAGACAGGAGTCCCCGTGGACTATGATGTTTGCAGATGACATTGTCTTCTGTAGTGAGAGTAGGGAACAGGTGGAGGAGACCCTGGAGAGGTGGAGCTATGCTCTACAGAGAATAGGAATGAAGGTCAGCAGGACTAAGACAGAATATATGTGTGTGAATGAGAGGGATGATAGAGGAATGGTGAGGATGAAGGGAGTAGAGGTGGTGAAGGTGGATGAGTTTAAATACTTGGGATCAACAGTTCAGAGTAATGGTGAGTGTGGAAGAGAGGTGAAGAAGAGAGTACAGGCAGGATGGAGTGGGTGGAGAAGAGTGTCAGGAATGATTTGTGACAGAGTACCAGTAAGAGTGTAAAAGAAGGTCTACAAGAGCGTAGTGAGACCAGCTATGTTATATGGGTTAGAGACAGTGACATTGACAAAAAGGCAGGAGTCAGAGCTTGACGTGGCAATGTTGAAGATGTTAAGATTTGCACTGGGTGTGACAAGGATGGACAGGATTAGGAATAAGTATATTAGAGGGTCAGCGCAGGTTGGAAGGTTTGGAGACAAAGCCAGAGAGGCAAGATTACATTGGTTTGGACATGTGCTGAGGAGGGATGCAGAGTATATTGGGAAAGAGATACTAAGGATGAAGCTGCCAGGTAACAGGAAAAGAAGAAGGCCTAAGATAAGGTTTATGGATGTGGTGGGAGAGGACATGCAGGTGGTTGGTGTGACAGAGCAAGATGCAGATGACAGGAAGAAATGAAAACAGTTGATCTGCTGTGGCGACCCCTCAAGGGAGCGGCTGAAAGAAGAAGAAGAATTGTCCAGATTTTGGAGGGACATGCCTAATTTGTTCTCAAAGTTTTGTTCCATTCCTCCTAAAACTAGAAATTATTTTGAATTTTATGTTAATATAGTCATAATTTTAAGTCTCCTTTATTTTAGACCTTTTATCTAATGTTTTTTTTTGTTTATAACTCTGGAGGTAAAAGTTGAGAAGTATGTGACTAACAAAAAAAGTTAAAATACTATTTTGAAATTGAACAAGCTATTCAGCATGGCATTTAGCATGAGTCAGAGTTGTGTTTTAGAGTATGGTTTTCTCAACCGTACAGCTGGCAGGATAATTATTGTGTTTATTTTCAAATCTAGGTGCTTAGGATTTCCATCTCTCTTCCCCCCATGGCTGACCTGGTGTGACTTAGCTTGAACTCTACAGTTCCCTACAAAACGGTGTCTACAGGACTGCAATCAGTTTCTGGCAATATTTAAACAGATTTAACTCTACAGTTCCCTACAAAACGGTGTCTACAGGACTGCAATCAGTTTCTCTCAATATTTAAACAGATTGAACTTTACAGTTCCCTACAAAACAGTGTCTACAGGACTGCAATCAGTTTCTCTCAACATTTAAACAGATTGAACTCTACAGTTCCCTACAAAACGGTGTCTACAGGACTGCAATCAGTTTCTCTCAACATTTAAACAGATTGAACTCTACAGTTCCTTACAAATTCGGTGTCTACAGGACTGCAATCAGTTTCTCTCAACATTTAAACAGAGTAGGTTACACACACAAAAAGCATTTGTTAAGCTTTCACTTACAGTGCTTTGTAATTAAGCAGGTCACCATATTGGTCAGCCATAGGGCTCTTTGTTTCTACTTGAGTGGTTGCCTCCTTCCCCTGTACCTGAAGTAAATTGACTCTTACATTAAGAGCTGTAATACTTACCTTATAGCTTTAGGACACCTTAGCAAACCTTGTAAACTGCAATAGCCCCGCTATGCTCAGGCTCTCTTCACTCCCCTCCCTGCTCCCAATTTCCTCCTGCCCCCAGTACCTCTAAATTTATAGTACTATAGCCACTCCCCCACTTTCTAGATCCTATCTGCTTTCATCTGGCATAATTCCACCCACCCCCATTCTACTACCTACATTTTAATAGCACCTGTTAGCTTTCATCTGGAATTCTCCCATCCCCTATCCAGTACCTTTACCTCACCACTCTATCTTATGGTGTTGCATCACCAGGTAAAACAGTTCCTTAACTCACTAGCTGAATCACAGATAATGATATACTCTTTACTACCTCTCTTGTTCACACCATACCTCCTTACCTTATATGAAAACCAGTTTCTCATGGGATTTCAGGTCCCAAAAGGCCATACTATCACCCCAGCTGTAAATCCTTCCACCTTCAACCATACTTACAGCACCAGATCCTATCCAACATCGTGTTCAGTCTATCAACATCTCAACCCCTGGCACATTAGCTCTAGATCCAAACACTACCACAAACTAATAAACAAATTCCTGAAGTTCATCACCAAGTATAGACTCAGCCTAATACTTGGTGGTGATATTCACCCCAACCCTGGCCCACTCACTTCAGATACACATACCCCCTCTACTTGTAATCTAAGCTACAAACCTACAATTAATAGGCCAACTAACTATCTCCTAGTCTGTCATCGCAATACTAGTAGCATTAATAACAAGGTACATGAATTGCATGCACTTCTGGATGTCCACTCCCCTGAGATTCTCTGTTTAACTGAAACCTGGTTAAAACCTAACACTAAAGACAATGAAGTGTTACCACCTGGGTACAACAAACACAGGCTGGATCGAGCTTCAAGGAAGGGGGGTGGGGTAGCTGTACTCTATAAATCTGAGTTGAATGTCACCATAGATGTAATACAACCTCCTCAGATTAATAACTCAGAGATTCTTACCACCAAATTGCAACTTAATAAAAATAAATGCATTAATATCATCTGTATGTACATTCCCCCAGGTAACAATATATCTACATTTGAAGATATCCTGCACTGGCTATCATGTCACTACCCTCAAGAAACCCTACTACTTGGAGACTTTAACATAGACTGGGGCACCTGTTCCTCAGAATCCCCAACCACCCATATTAACCTGCATGCATTTACACAAATCATATCCACCCCTACCAGGATAGGTAAACCCAACCAAAAAGAAAGTATACTTGACTGGGTACTCATAAACAGTCACCCCCAACTGTACACCTCTGGTACCCTCCTTAATGGCCTAAGCGATCACCTTTTCACATATGTAATTAAGCACAAAACCATTAATTCCCAGCAACCCTTACTCAGAAAGGTTAGAAACAATAAAAACTTTGACCCTGCCAAATTCCAACAAGAACTAAACTCATGTAATTGGTGTATTCTAAAACACCTCCCCTTAGAGGTAGCAGTAGCATACTTTAACAACAAATTCCTTGAGATCCTTGATTTGCATGCATCTGTTCGTTCAAAGAGAACCAAGGCAAAAACTGCACCATGGCTTTCTATAGAGTCTAAACTCAAAATTACCATTAGAAACAAAGCATGGGCTTTATGGCATTCTTCTGAAGACCCTCAAGATCACATTATATACAGGCAATCCAGGAACGAAACCAAAAAATCAATTTTACAAGACAAAAAATAATACTACTGTAATTTACAGACAGTAAATCAAAATAACCCTCAGAAGTTTTGGGCAGGTTTAAATAATCTACTACATCCTGGACAAACTTCAACCCCAATCCCTGCTACTACTATTGATAAAACCTGTGAAGATGTTTCTGATAGTTTTAACCAATTCTTTACTGATACAATTTAAGCCCTAGCTATCCAACTACCTCCTAGCTCCCATGGTCCTGAAAGTAGCACCCCTAGAAACCTACTTGTGTTCAGCTTCCAACCAGTCGCCACTTCACTTATCCGTACCTTGATCAAAAAATTAAAACCCACTACACTTTCTGCTGATCAACTCCCTGCCGAGTACCTACAAAAATCAGCTGATGCTATTGCTTACCCCATCTCAATACTAATCAATCGAACCATAGTAGAAGCTAAAATTCCCACCATCTGGAAAATATACTACATAATCCCACTTCACAAAGGAAGCAGTTCTATTGAATTCTACAATTATAGGCCAATAGCTATACTCTCTCCACTTGCAAAGATTATGGAAAAATGTGTTCATAGACAACTCATGCACCACCTAATCCAAAATTGCCTTATGGCAGACACTCAGCATGGCTTCCGTCCTCATCACAGCACTACTTCAGCCCTCCTAGCCTTTACTAACACCATAAACCATAATTGCAACATTAATTATATATCCTCAGCCCTCTTTTTGGATCTTTCCAAGGCATTCGATATGGTTGATCACCAACTTTTAATCCTCACCCTGCAAACATTCTGTCTAGATACTGGAGCCCTCCAATGGTTTCAATCCTACCTGAATGGTCGACAGCTGGCTGTCCTCTGGCAGAACAAACTCTCTAACCTTCTACCTAACACCCTTGGAGTACCACAAGGCTCTACACTAGGGCCCTTGCTGTTCTCCATCTTCATTAACAACCTTTATACTGTCATCCGAAAAGTCAGCTGTATCCAATATGCTGATGACTCTACTCTGATTTGCTCAGCCATATCTCCAGTAGAGTTATAGTCAGCTAGCCAGACCACCTTTAATACAATAGAAAACTGGCTTTCTGAACATCGTCTGATCCTAAATCCCAAAAAAACTAAAATGCTGTTATTTTCACCAACACGTAGGTCTACCGCTTTCACCTTTACCATAAAATCAAATGATGGCACGATAATCTCCCCTGACCCATCTACAAAACTATTAGGTGTCATCATAGACAATAATCTAAAATTTGACTTGCATGTTAAACCAAACTATCAAAACCATCAATAAAAAACTAGGGTCACTTTACAGAATAAAAGCCTTCCTAACCCCTCCAGCTAAAATTGCCATAGCTCGCTCTCACCTTCTTTCAACCCTTCTGTATGCATCCCCTCTACTCTCGAATTTAAACAAGACTGTCCTTAACAAACTCTCAATTTGCTACAACCACATTGCCAGGTTTGCCACTGGGCTGCCTTTTAGGACACATCATTGCATCAATATAAATCAGCTTGGGTGGCTTGAACTACCCAGCCTAATCCAGTATAACCAACTGATTATGGCCTATAAAATCCTCTATAATCCGGGCAATAGTCCTGCACTTAAAAATATTATCACCCCCTATAAAAATCCTAGACCACTTCGATCCTCTAACAAACTACTAATTCAGACTAGCAAAATTAATAACACAGCCGGTGATTCTCTCTTTGCAAACTCTGTAAGTAGATCCTGGAACTCTCTTCCAGCTGATATTACCCTACTTTCCACCTTAGGTCACTTTAAAACTAGACTCAAACGACATTTGTCACTTAACTGGCTATGTCAGTGTATCAAGCCTGGCTAACTCTCTCTAGAATGTGTAAAAATCTGTTAACCAGTTTACTGTGTAATTTAATTTAATCCTGACTTGTGCTCAGGATTAACTGTAACCTGTGGAACTTGTTTAACTTGCTTACTTATGTAATCTCTGTAAATAGTCTGTTTGTAATATGTAATGCTGGTATTATGTAATGCTGTATCTGCTTACCCTTGGAGCTTTTCTCCCCGGGCCTCCGCTGAAAATGGACATGCATCCAGTCGGACTATCCCAGTCAACAAATGTAAAATAAATAAATAAAATAAATAAATTACTGGCAGATAAATATGAATATTAAAAGAAGGTCTGATGACCACTAGGGAGGAAACATGGTAGGCAAAACAGAGGCTACAGCTACAGGAACCTGGTGTATAACCATCCAGCATGAGGTCTTTACTGTGAATGCAAAGTACTGTGGGAGGATCGCATGACATGCATAACCCAGTAAAAGAGCTCCCAGTGCTTGAAGCCACAGTACCACTATATGCCTGCTGGTGTGAGATGTACTGTACTGTGGAAAGGTCACATAACATGCATAACCCAGTAAAAGAGTTCCCAGTGCATGAAGCTATAGTACCACTATATGCCTGCTGGTGTGATATGTACTGTACTTGCTATGCTGTCAGGTGGAAATGACATGCATAACCCACCCAGTAAAGAGCTCACAGTGCATGAGCCATGAGTAACACTGTACTGCT
>NW_025053441.1:0-10739 GCF_019279795.1 Protopterus annectens | reverse complement strand
TTAAAAAACCTGTTTTGGGGGCAGGAAAAAAAGGAAACCCCCAAATAAAAAAAAATTGACCTTGTCCATAGGGATATCTAATAATTTTTGATTTGACATGGTCCGGCAAGGCTCTGTTCTTTCAACCATGCATGCCTTCTGATAACTTTGTGCCAGTCATGGCTGATCTAAAGGAAGCCTCCAGTGCATCATAGGCTGCATTTTAAAGAATGGTTACTAACTTGCTGGAATGTTATGCACCATTTCCAGAACATATTTCTTATCTAAAGAATCATCAGAGGACAGTTTCTTAGTTAACTGATCGACACAACTCCTGATATTGAATCATATGAAACTGACAGTTTCAAGGCCCCAGCTAACAGGAGTAGCAGAGGTGTATACTTTTTACTCCCATCTCTAAGGACCTGGATTCTTCAGAGGGAGGGGATTTTAACAGAGGTAGATGCTACTGCCTTTAGCCCCTGGGAGATAGTCTCGGGATCTGCAAAGAGGCCTTTGTATAAATGGTGATGTGTCCGGGACCCTGTAGAACCTATCGGCTTAGCAGGGAGCTGGAGGTAAAGAATCAGGAGCAGTACAAGCATCGATTAAATGCATCATCTACAACAGAAAGAACTGGAGTATAGCTAAAGGCCTATGTTGTGAGTAAATGCAAAAGGTCCTAAGCCTTTTCCTGAATCTGAAAATCTTGGCCCTGCCACTGAAATTGTTCCTGGCATGTAAGGTTTCCCCAAAGGAAAATTCCTCAGGTGGAGAGGCAGAAGGAATCGATTAACCTTCAGCATCAGAGTCTTCGTAGGAGGAATAAGGAGCCTCTGGAGGGTCTGCTTGTTGTCTGAATCATCCGAGGAATCATCCATGGACACTGGCTTCAGGGGCTCTGCTCTAGGTCTCTTCTCAGGAGGAGGCTGAGAGGCCCTGACTGGATGAGGTTGGGATCCCCTTATTAAAGAGATGAGATCCTCTCTGCCAAAGTAAGCATTTGGGGAACTGGAACTGGGCCTGTGAGAGGGGGCTTAACAGGCACAGACTTACCCGTAGTTTTGGCTGCTTTAGCCCTGGCCTAGCCTTAATGGACATGGCTGCAGGAGGCCTACCAACTCCATCGCAGGGGAGATACATCCAAGGGATAGTGTCCGACAAATCACTGTGAAACCACAGCAGCTGGTTGTATTTTGTAGCTTCTATCTCTACCAGGTTTGAAGAGGCCTTGCAGTAAGGCATGATTCGGGTTGACAAACAAGGGATCGCCGTTTGCTCGGTTTCGGCCGAAACCGAGCTACTAGCGGTTTAGCTTAACCGCGGTTTCGCCGGTAAACACAAGGATGCTGAAAGTGTCGGGTCCTTTTCATAGCTTTTGGCAATTCTGTAGTCTGGAGGATCCCGGCGCGCCAATATACGCAAAATCAGGAACCGAAAAACTGCATCAGCAAGAATCCGACCGACGTCTAAGCGTCAAGTCGGTTAAAAGAAGCCACAGGCTGAACAAGACTGCTATGTGGTGGTCTGGGCCTAAACAAGGTAAGCAGTAAGAGTGGAAATCTGTGAGGTATTTGTTTCCCCACACTAGGATTAAACAGTTATTCACTTTTTTCTGCACATCGGAGCTGAGAAAGAGTCCCCAACGGGGTACTTAGCTTTTAGGAAGTCTTAGTGCAGTATTCGGTGCGTAGTAATTTCTGGATCTACGACCGACCCGGCACTTGCGAACAGCTTCTGCTTCGGGCCACGGCTTAAGAAAGACTGAGAAAATGGCATCGGCTGATGCCTTTATACCGAATAACTGCAGCTATGTGCGCCGGTTATTCGTGAAGTGCGACACCAGCGAGGCCAGACCCAGACTTTGGAATCCGGCCGACTCGAAGGGCTGCTCTGACAGCGATTACAGGACAACCCATTTGTTAGGACTGCAGATGCATCCCTGAAGGACATCTGCGTAAATGCTGTTGTGTGGTACAGTGGTTACGTTTGTGTTCTGCCTTCCCAACCTACTGCCACGCAGTGTTTTGTGTGTGTGTGTGTGTGTGGCTGTGTGTGTGTGTGTGTGTGTGTGTGTGTGTGTGTGCATGTGTATGTGTGTGTATGTCTGTAACTATCTATATATATATATATATATATATATATATAGATAGATATGTATGTTGAGATTATCACTCTTGAATGTGCTGCATTATCTGTCACGTGATCACCTTGGCTGTAAGCGTACATCTGCTATGGTTTCTGTATGGAATTAGCATACTGTGTGCTGTAGTGATAAGTGGGTTATACTTGTGTAGTGACCAGTTATTGTGTTGCTGGGTATTACAAGGGGCATTGGACCGACAATGTTAATACAGCACCTTTGCCCCATGGTCGCCATACCACAGTTAGCAGTGGTTGTATTACTTCTGCAGGGGAGTACATGGCTCATTATCCGCATGTAGTAACTGACAATTCTATGCAACCCAGGTTTTCACATTACTGACTCTACGTTTATCCCACAGAGTTGTGGTATTAGATCCCAGGACTGTATGTGTATACAGTGACAGGTGCAGGACTGGGTTTCAGTTGATGCATGGAGGTGTCCATGGCCAGTAATGGCAATCTCACCACAGGCTATGGCAGGTACTGTCTGTGAATGTCCCACAACCTCCTGTACATGGCTGGCACATGCTGTACTTGTGTATATGTCAGGGTTTCACACATGTACCACAAACAGCTAGGGACTATCTTCACACACAAAGCCCATTGCATCACCATTGGGCCATGCAATAACTGTTTGTCCCTCAGACACACACACATCACATCTACGTAAATTGGATGGCTCCAATGACAGACTCTGGAAATGTAACACCACACCCTGTGCATATGATGTCACCTGTGCCACCACCTGTGATGTGTAACATTGATGCGTGATCAGACTAACCCTGGGTGCTGATGCACACGGTGGCTTTATTCCACTGTATTAATGTTAGAATGCTGTTAACATAAAGTGTGATACCTCCAGGTGAATATCAGCAGGCATGATGCATTGCAACTGTGACCATCAATGTAGCATAGTTTACAGCACTGTTAATTCTGATGATGTATTCTCCATCCATGTGCCATTTCACTGACCACGTGTAGTAATGATGGCGGGCATGTGGCGTCTGGGCGTTCAGTACGTGTGTGATGTGTGTAGTACACATGTATACATGCTTACAAACGTGTGCTTCACCATTCGTACACTAGCTTACTCGTTCTTCAACACGCGCAAGACACGTGCAGGCTGACATGTGCACCTACGTACATAACTTACCGTTTACTGGCGCACACAGGCGCGGACACACTAATGGGCAGGGTTTGCAGGCACTTGCTCGGGTGGTATCCATGGCATACAATCAGTCTCCTGATCTTCCTAGGATAGCTCATAACACACCTCTTCCCACTGAGTACTGACAGCAAACATGTGACACTGCTCCGGTAAGATTACAGTGTTTTATACATACAGACTCATGTTGTGACCAATCTTCTACTCTACTAGTCCCTTTATCCCATTACTTTTCACACTGTTACATTGTGCTTGGCCCCATATGGCATGACATGTTGTGATTCACCATCCTCAGCCTCACTTGCATCACATTGCCCTACCAAATGCTTCATTACATCTCTGACAGAGCTTCAATAATACAACAACCAGCACGCCTTGGTGCAGCCATGTTGTCTCCAGCTTCCCATTCATCTGCATGGCGTACTAACATCTAACTAAACCTACATTTTCTATGTATATTATACATATTAGACTTGTTTTGAAGTGCAGCGTGTTCTCGTGGTGCTGTGCTACGCTTCCACATCGGCGATCTGGGGAGACAACTACAGTTTTATTGATATCCAATGGACAATAAGGCCACTGGCCTTAGATTTGGACATTGACATGCTTCTTCGACTGTATTCATACCGTATGTGCAGCTGTCATTCCGCTCCGTTAACAACGCGGGTGAAAGCGTTAGTCGCCTAACATCCAGGTACATTTCTGCACATAACTCTGCTCTTGCACGGACAGCTGACTGTTTCATGTATCGCATATTTGCATAGCTTTCACATACAAATGGTGTATGTTGCAAATCCCAACATTGTCCGTGCAACGTCAAGGTTACGTGCAGGCGGTCTTCGCACCTACAGGAGTTTGTTGTATAGCTTGGCGAACATCTTTCCTTGTTGTACTGTCACTCTACTGCGATTACCGGAGGGCTTCATAGTATCATGGCCTAGATTCTCCATGTGTGTGCTATGTCTATTTGTGGTGTGTGCATGGCTGTGGGTATGTCCCACTCATCATCATTTGTAAAGGTGACAGCCCTATAGGTACTTCATGTAGACTGCTGTGTCATAACGACATGTCAGCTTTATACCTGCGCCACTGAACGCCCTGACTGCAAAGTGCTTTTAACTATACCTTCTGAGTTATCTTGCAGTCGAGTAATGCTGTTTCCTCACACATATATCTGTTTCTGATCATACCTTTCAACCCTCCTAGAGCAAAAATATGGACAAAAGCCTTTTAACTGGATGGGGGACAAATAGGGGCAGATTTTAAATATTGCTCTTACAAACGTAGATAGTTGACAGAATAATAGGTTTTGCATTAGTATGACATTTCTGATGGATTTGGAGTCTTAAACTCAAATGTTTGTCATTATTTAATGACTTCAGTTCTCAGGTATTTGCCAGAAAGGTACATATTTTAAGAGGAACACGCCAAACATGAGGCAAAACTCTGCACATTCTGCATAAATCTGTACAGTTGCGAATTATGTTTCTGATACAGGATATCGATTTTCTGACACCAATACACACACTGTATGGCGGCATCACAGGCCAGATGCCATTACATTTATATTGCAGGACACACCCACCCAGAGGGTTGTATTCCTCACAAAGGCCAACAGGTGCTTATCCACCTAATTATTCTATCATATACCTTATGTAATAATGCCTTTGTATTTGTGCTTTCCGTCAGTGGCAGAGCTTCACGATGCCGGTATGGGGGACTGGACATTGTATCAGTGACACTGCATGGCACCCTGAGGGACACATTTCTTTTGAGTCTATTAACCTTCCACATTGACTTTCACAAGGCATAATGCTTGTCATTCACATGTGTCGGCACATGCTTTTGACTTGTACTATAATATTTGTCATTTGTCCTGATGTCTTTCTTCTCTACCTGGTCACACCTAGGTATCACTAGTTCTGTACATTTATTTTGGACAGGTTACCTTCATACCTTCCTCCGCACCTGTACACACATGGGTAAAGTGCCTCTTGACTATCGTTTTGACCTATGCTCTTTGTTACATTTGTCATAATAATGTTGCCTTTCTGGTAAATTACTGGCATGAGGCATTACGGACTGTGGGGTTAGATAATAGTAGACTGACATTTTCTATTTCGCATGATTACTAACCCTCGTAACATTCGTATTCCTGACTACGCCATTATCTCTATCAACGTTCTGACTTTGTCTGGGGTTTGTATTTAATATAGTCCCTATTTGTATTCCATGTACTATGCCTTTAGTCCAGCTGTCTTATTCTGGGACAGTTTGTGTGAGGTATGGTTACTCATCTTGGTGGGCGCATGCGTAATGTCCATCCATGATAATCGCCTGGCTACGACACTAATATAGGTCCCTACATCTTCCCCAAAATGGTTACACAAATATCCAAAGTAGCTGGGTTGAACCTTTTTGGAGAATAGGTGTATGTACTATACCCACATAGGTATATTGATCACTCCCATGGGGCAGGACCTAATAAATCTGTGCCAACCAAACACTTCACTAGGCCCATTTCTGCATACCCACAGATTCCCATACCTGACACCCCTCCACAGTACCCATTAGACATGTTTTAATGTGGTGACCTGTAATAAAATGTGAGGACACTTTTAAGCACTCCCACTCTCTCGGATATCAGGTGCGTATCGTGGCTATACATTCTATCAATTCATGTGTGTACCCTTGCATACTGCTACTGTTGCATGTACAGCTATATCATAGTTAGCAGCTGTGACTTCATTTGGCATCGATGATGGTTCACACTTCAAGTTATGGGATCAATTTTGCAGGTCCTCAAAGGACACCTATATTCATGTTTTCAGTGTAGAACTTGCAGGCCTGTCATTACTCGGTACTTTCGAACCGGCAATGGTTTGGAGAGTCATGCTGGTTTTATTAAATCTTTCGTGCATGTCTGTCTCTGTCTATCCATAATAGCATATACTGGGACCTATTTATGTACATGCAAACACATATCTACAGGGACATATGTTTGTTGTGTATAGATATACCATGTACATATATACATATGTCTGTACATTCCTCATTTCAATAATCTGCTTTGGTTTAAGTCTGGATGACATGTATATATATATATATATATATATATATATATATATATATATATATATATCATACCATACCTTTCAACAACTGTATTGTTTGCCTCTTATCTCTTGGTCTGTTTTTCATAACCTTGTAGTCTGTCTGGCAATTTAGTGGCATATCATTAAAGACTGGACGCTGGGGAAGATAATGACAAGCATTTCTGTAGGTTACTGGAAACTTCATACCCTTCAGGAGAATCCATGCTTCCATGACACACCTGTTATTCTATCCACTTTCTATGTTTGTTAGGGCAATATCTGGAGATTGTCCCTATTTGTACTAGTTGTTTTCATGGCTTTGTCTGGTTTCCGCAATTTTTAATGGGCTAAGCACAAGTATGAGCCATGTATATATATAACGTGGAGAAAACAGCATTCATTTGCTATGCTGTGAGTGGATTACACATGCGCAGGCTACACTTGCATATGCCTTGGCTATGGTTACATATGTTTAATAGATATTTGTGCTTAATGCGGCCTTTCATACTTTGACCGCAATTGTTAACGGTTATATATCCTGTATTCAGTTTCACGGACTGATACTAAAACACACTTTCACCTTTACATATTTAAATGTGTTGTACAGCACTAAACGCATTCATTACACTCCTACAAGATTATATGTGCAGTGGTAGTAGGTTAACCGGGTCTGCATTCACGTTGGCCGGATGCCGGAACCACTATTCTATTGGTGTTCTGCCTCACTGATAGGCATACCCATAGTACTTAGTTACATCAACATACACCTCACCGCCTACTTACTTACACACAGGCATCTATTCTCCTGCTGGGAAAACGTGGTACTACATATTACACATTCCCTACTGCCTACTGCTGTGGACCCCAGCTGCATTGTTAATCACTCCATGATAGCGCAGCACTGCGCATATAGTCCTGGCACATACAGGTCTTTGATTGTCAGGTGTTCATGTGGTGATTCGGCTGGGCTTGTCCGGCCTGGTGAATGGAACTCCCTGGCCGAAGTTCAAATGTCAGATGAAGCATATGGGCAGGGAATTTTCTCCCTATTATGTATTTTTATCTAGGTTTAGACAGGTGTTTGGGGAACCTGTCAGCAGCTTATTCTGTTGGCAAATACATAATATGGGTGGGGTTGTTACAGTCCATATTCCATGGTGAGGGGTGCTCCTATCACATTTGACTGCTACCTGTATTCAGTCATACGTGGGATTATTATCTTGGACATAGTGACTACAGGTATGTAGTTGTACATTACATAATGTGAAGGGTTGTTACTGTAAATATGTACGACCATAACTCTCAACCCTCTTAGAGCAACAACTAAGCAAAACCTACATGGTGGGGGGACTAATAGGGACACATTTTAACTATTGCTCTTACAAGCTTAGAACATTGATAGAATACTAGGTTTTGCATTAGCATGAGTTTTCTGCAGGATGTGGAGTCTTAAACTCAATATAATTCTCATTATTTAGTGACATCAATCCTCAGCTATTTACTAGACAGGTGCACATTGTCGGAGGCACACACCGACAATATGAGGCAAAACTCTGGTCATTCTGCGTATATCTGGACAGTTGAGTGGTATGGTACGGACCTCTGTAATACGCTGTTGTGTTCTGGCACAGCAGTAGCTGAGCATTAAAGACTGAAGTCAGAACATGCTGGCAGACAGATGGGTTTCAGACTTCATACTCTGGACATTAATGCCATTGTGCAAACTGTTATTCTATCATATTTCTATGTTTCTAAGAGCTATCTTTACCAATTGTCCCTGCTTTTGGACCTTTGTCTCACTTGTATTCACGGCTCAACTCCAGATATCCCCAGCCTCACACAGGTTGACAGGTATGGTCGGTCCGCGCCTGCACACAGTAAGTATCCCTCTACACTTGGTCAGGATTATCCACTGTTTATGCTGTCAGTGTCTTTCCTCACCCTTATGCCGTTGCCATACTATGCAAATGTGTGCAATATATTCTCCCGCTTATTCGTATCGGGACACGTGCATCACGGGAATGTGTTTTATCCTGGATAGTAGGTTATGCATGACCACTTAGGTCTGGACAGTGTCATGGACCTCTACTTCACGTTCTGACTTGTGTCCAGATATCTACAGGATTGGACATCATATCGTCATACCCATTCTACTATTTACACAAGTTAGTTATCCCATGAGGGATATCCCAAAAATTGGACAAGACCAAAACAAGACCAATATTGAAGATTCTTTTGGCTTTATGAGAACGTGCAGGGGGCTTTACATGCGGGGGATACATGGTTTGCAATCCTGAAACTACCTAGGGCGACAATACCTACTACATATGCGTAGGGGTCACTATGCGTAGCTGTGTCTGCAACTAACCAGTAGGCCAATGCACGGGCTGGATTTGGTGGACGCTCTGGCATGGGGCTGGTTGTGTGATGTGGAGGGTATAGGCCATTATGCATCCAGGTGTGTTGCATTTGTTATGGCCAGTTCCATCAGACCAATCTGTGGGTATGCGGCGTGACATATCTATACATTTGTATTGCACATTTCCATATTCATATGTTTGTGAGATTGTGTTCTACACTATGGCCTGTCTGCTTGTCTTGCAGCTGTTTCTCCATGTGTTTGTGTTTCTTTTTCCACTTCACCCGCTGCTCCTCCTACACTGCCGGGTTCAATCTTTCTGCATAATGACAGTATCGCTTTATGGATTTTACCTATTACCCATCCACCCTCACACGCAAATTCCCCATAACCCATAGATCACTACTTTGGTTAAGTTGGCCCATGACACGCTAGAGTAACACATTGACTAATTCTACATGTGTCAGGTACTCTTATATTATGTGGACTACTCCTGCCATGTTTGCTTTCCATGTGCTATAATTACCACATAAGTACATGTCCATACATCACTTTCATTACTTGGTTGGTATGGGCCCGGTACTACCCATTCGGACAGGTTACATACAAGTTCGGCTTATACCGCTGACTCGGATTTTGCAAACCTGCTGTACTTATTGGTAGGATGGCACCATTTCTATGTCCATGCTATTCCTTACACATATTCGACTGTTGTGGACAATGCCTCCCATTGGCCGACGGTTGTGTTTCCACCTTCAATTGGCCACAGTGTGACATTTATGAACACAGCACATTTTACAGGCCGACACATACCCATGATCAGTTCGCCAGATAGAATACAATTCGCCTATATCTAAGCTTAGTCTTGTAGCATTCTCGCGTGGCTTATTCTCCGCTCTTCTGACATTTATGTAACATAATGACGAGAAAAACTGTTTCAGTAACTATTATACGACATCTGGAAGAAATAATTATGTCCTATAATCTCTGGACATTTGCCATAAGTTTACAAGTTTGTGTCAGGACACATCTGCCCACAGAGGGACTGTCACCGCAGCGGGACAGTAATCTTAGTCGCATCGTATGGATCATACTGTTCCTTTCGCCTGCGAAGGCCCTTATTGTTGTAGCTGTTTATATGTTCTTCTGTTTCATTTACATGATTCTATTTCCTATCACATTTGGTATGCGGAATATGGACATACCTTTGTATGTGACTACATCCTCGTGATATGATTCGACATACGTCACCATTACATCTACATTTCTCCTCGCGGTATTTTGTTATGGACACACATCTGCACATTGTTCTTCACATTATGGGTCAGCTGGTGACCTCTTCCATTGCCTTTGATGTACCTCCTGGCGACTAACATATGATATGCTCTTTAATTTCCACATGGTATCACTATCAACACTCACGCTGGACCATGTGTGGGCACATGGTTTTCATGTCATTTGTTCAAGGGTAGGGACCCGTTATCTCACCGCGTACTTGTAGGCTTGCCTTCTTCCATTTTCTGTTCTGCAGGGGATCTCATCTTGCATGCTTTGTGACACGCTTCAGCATCCACGGACACCGATAGGTGCCATTACTATTGCAGGCGGAATATAATATTCAGTAGTTTAGCTGCTCATCGACAGCCGACATTGACATGCCTCCTCCGCAACTTTGTTACTTCATGCACTCGCCAAGATGTTTCCTATGACGGCTGTGGCAGCCATTATCATGCATATGGCTACTACTCCATATATAATGCTTACTAACGGCTGGTGCAAGCCTTACGCTGGCCTTGCACCGAGCTTCATGAATCCCGGGGACTATCTCCATATGGTTTATTTCAAGAAAGATATGCTTAATTTTATTACTTAACAGTTGGAGCCATGGACTAGATGAACAGAAGAGTCTGTAACTGCTTTTTTGTGCAGGGAAATCCTGACAAAGGGACCCCAGCTACACTAAGCTTTGGACTTATTCTGGATTTTTTCTGTATCA
>NW_025053440.1:0-10326 GCF_019279795.1 Protopterus annectens | reverse complement strand
AACCCCCAAAAAGACATTCTAGAGGCTGCTACTTGGAGTTCTGTTCACACTTTTCAAAGCATTATCATTTCCTCTCTACTCTAAGTCCAGGGCCTTTGCCACTGAGTTTGCCTTATAGCATAATGCTGGTGCCATCCATAGCTTTGGGATTCACCAATGTAATGACTGCAACAGTGAAACAAAAAACATAGTACAGTTGTGTACACTTACCATAAATGTAGATGTTCGAGTGTATTCACTATTGCAGTCCAGGTTACCTGCCCACCATCCCCCTTTTATTCTGGAGTTTCTCTTTCCTTCACTATCTTCTACAACCTATGTGGTGTAGTTGCTTGTAGATGAAGTTAAAGTTTGTATTGTTGCATGTATATATAGTTTATATATATATATATATATATATATATATAATATCTGAAGTAGGAGTTCATTTGTCTGCAACCTGTGGGTCTTGATCAATATCGGATCCGAGCCGGCAACTTGTTTCAAGCTAATGGATCCAAGTTTCTAGCTCCTCCCCTCACCCATAATCGCCTGCCAACCCTCCATGACCTCAGATCTAGTTTGCCTGTGGATAGCTGATTCTTGAGCTCACTAGTAATTGTCAGTTAGTGTATTTTTCTGTCAACTTTCTCCTTTTTTACAAAGATATAAAGTGTGTAAGTGTTAGGTTCCTGTGTAAAAATATTTTTCTTTAATTAGTTTTTTCCCTTCGCTGGTGCTAGTGAGTGTGTGTGTTGTGTTTGGGCCTGTGTGTTGTGTAACACTACCTTTCTTTAAGTATGGCTGAGGCCCCAAAAGCCATTTTTTAATCAGTGTGGCCATAAGCTCTTCCCGCTGATGGCCACACTGTGTGCCTTGGGGTTGAACACCACCTCAGGCTGTACCATTTGTGCAGTGCTCAACCCAGGGCACTGAAAGAGCGGAGGTTGAAGCTGGTCTTGTGGGACTTTTTCCCCAGACTCGGCCCTCCGCTGCTCTGGCTCTACCACAGGCTGTGGTTGATTCCTGCCCCTTCCTTGCCGGGACTCAAACTCCCGCTAAAGTGCCGGAGGACAGGGAGGCCAGGAGGAGAACGGAGGGAGAAGCACCACAAGCGGGCCGAGGCTCCGCTCGCCCCAGCTAAGCGGCTTCCCTCCACTGCTTTAGGTCTCCTCCTTCGCCCATCCCCTTGTTTCTAGGGCCCGAGAGGAGGTCATCGAGGTCATCGAGGCGCATTCCAGGCCTACCGTGACCTCTTGAGATCGACTTTCAGTATGTCCGATGCAGACTTGGACCGATGATGAAGGTTCATCCAGGCCCAGCTACAGATGGGAGTGTTTGCCCCCTTTGGGAGCTCACACCTTTTTCCATCCTATTGTCCTTCTCCGACCCGCCATCGGGCTTGAGCTGAGCCAGCAGTGTTGAGCCAGTGGTCGGCCGACAGTACTTGGTACTGGATCCAACCCTGCCCTCAGCCTGTGGATCCGACCTCTGGAGCTTGTCAGCTTTGGATCCGTGGATTCAGTGCTCGCCGCCAGGTCGGATGCACTGGTCCTTGGATCCGAGGTCTCGTGCCTTCTGATCCCTTCATTGGATCCGAGTGGGAGCCAACTCTCTGAGCCCAGAGAGAGTGGTTCCCCCTCTGCTTTCCATGTCATGGAGAGGGCTCTGTTGAGAGCATCCGGACCCCCGGCCCTTGTCTCAGCTCCACCCTGCACTTCCTCTCTGCTGGGCCAGGCTTCCATCACCCAGCCAAAGGGACAGCCTGCTTCAATGTCGCAGATGGTTCCATTGGAACAGGATGCTGCTGGCGAGGCCTCCTTGGACAGCCCCCCTGAGGAAGTACCCCGCATGCATAAGTGCAAGAAGAGGCACGTGGACTCCCCTGAGTCCTTAACTGAGGACACGGACTTGGATGAAGGGGAAGGCTCCCAAGATCACCCCCTGAGGATGTCTCCTTTGGAGACATCATGGAGATGCTGAGGATCAGAGGTGGGTGCTGCCCCAAGTCTTCCTCCGCCTGTTTCTGGAGGCATTCAAGCAGGCCTACCTCTTGGGTGTCCTCGCCCTTGGTGGACCTTATTACCAGGGCGTGGAAGGATCCGGACACCGTGGAGCCAATACCAAAACGCCGGACAGAATAAAGTCCCCTCAGACCTCGCATTGGAGCAAGGGTCCTCCTAGATGCCATGTTGACGGCGCAGCCTCAAGAGGAACTAGCTCAGGAGAGCCCTCAGTCCATCCACCGAGCAAGGATGGACCGCTTAGGAAGCGAGTTTAGTTCAGCACCTTCGGGTAAGGTCTCTGAACTATATGCACATGTCATCAGGATGCAGCGATCTTATCAAAGAATACGCTCCCTCGAGTCCATGTCTGGAGGACAAACAATTGTACTCCACCAATGGCCACTCTGAGATCAATTTCAAATACCTTATGCGCTATTGTCCCACGCCACTGAGGAGCCGCTAGCCAGCGGAGCAGGCCTAGTCATGAGACGCCAGGCCTGGCTCCATTGTGACTTTGCGAGCCCTTTAAAGCTCTTTGCAGCCTTTGATGGTTCTGCCCTGTTTGGCAAAAGGCAGACACTTGTCCAGAGCAAGAAGGACGGAAGACTTGCTGCCATCGAGTCCGCTTCTGCTCCCCAGTGGTCCTTTTCAAGAACCAAAAGGGTCAGAAGAAGATGTGGTTCAAATCGCAACATTCCCAACCGCCCGACAACCAGTCCTTCTGGCAGAGGAGGACAGGAGGACGCCCCAGGGGCAGAGGGGCTCGAGAAACTTTGGGTCCAGAGAACCTTTCTCTGAACGGCCCACGCAGCAGCTCTGAAGGGTTGCCCCACTGCTCCCCTCTGGCGGCAGTCGGGGGGTGCTTCTCGGAACACCTAGCAGCATGGGAGTCCATCACGACAGACCACTGGGTGCTTCTAATTATATCCAGAGGGTACAAAATACCATTACTTCATGTCCCCAAATTCAAGAACCTCCCGACGCATCCCATCAGAGGGAGGCCAGAGCAGAAATTCAGCAGCTGCTAAGAAAAAGAGCCATCCAGCCCATCCCCAAGACCAGCTCGGGTTAGGTTCTACTCCAGGTTCTTTTGGTGCCAAAAAAACGGGGACTTGAGACCAATTCTAGACCTTTCCCACTTGAACCTGTCGTAACCAAGGAAGAATTCAATGGTCACTCTTCAATCTATTCTCCCCCTTTTAAGGGAGAATGATTGATGTGCTCTATAGACCTCAAGGATGCTACCACATTCAATGGACAGACGATCCAGGAGGTTCCTCTGCTTCGCTGGAGCCAGTCACTACCATTTCAGGGTCCTTCCCTTTGGCCTCACCACAGCCCCCAGGGTGTTCACCAAGGTATTAGCAGTGATTGCGGGCCCCCCTGAGACTCCAGGGAATACAGGTCTTTCCGCACCTGGACGACTGGCCTGACCACCCCAACAAGGCATCTACTTTGCTCAGCCAGAGATTTCTTTCTCACCTAGTCCCACAGTTAGGCATCACCATCATGCCGACAAACCCTTCTGGCCCCACAGCATAGAATTCATAGGAGCCAGAATAGACACCAGAGAGCTACAGCCTTTCTAACGTCCGAGACTTCAATTTGAACTCCATGTGTGGGCTATCCTCCAATCAGAGACCCCACCAGGAATTGGTCCTGAGGGCACTGGGCTCATGGCGGCAGCGATAACGCCTCCCTTTCCCTGTGCCCGCCTCAACATGCGGGTACTGCAATGGACCCTTCTAGTGCAATGGTCTTTCTGTCCTTTCCTCTTCACCACCCCATTGCTATCAGCAAGGCTTGCAGGAGTCTATTATGGTGGCTCCATGCTTGACCTCCATAGGGACCCTTCTGCACTCTCCTCTCGCCACGGTGACCACAGACGCCTCTCTGGTGGGGGGCATTATTCAGGCAGGATGGTCCAAGGCACGTGGAACGAGACAGAGACCTCCCTGCATATCAATGTTCTGGAAATGAGAGGTGCTGTACTGTGCAAGCACTTCAAAATCTCCTCCCATAGGGAAAGATTGCAAACAGTCGGACAACATGTCGGTTGTCTGGTACATCAACAAACAGGGGGAACCAGATCTTACCCTCTATGCCAGCCATGAGAGTGTGGAATGATCTCCACCAACTGCTTCAAATGCACATTCTGAAACATCCTAGGACAAACTCAGTCGCACTTCTTACTGAGTGGTTTTCAACCCACTAGTAGCAAGCAGATATTCGCAATATGGGGGCAACCTTCTGTGATCTTTTGCCTCCCTCAAACACCAAATGCAATTTGCTTTTGATTCCCCAGGGAAACTCCAAGAGACGCCTGGTGCATGCTTGGTCACCCGTCTACTTTATGCCTATCCTCCTCTACCCCGATGCTGCAACTTTACAGAAAGCCTCGGTTGGGGAGCAGGATGATCCTCATTGCCCCATTCTGGTCATTCTGGTTCCCTTACCTGTGGTCTCACCTAGTGAATCCTCCTTGGATTCTGGATCCCAGTCCGGATCTAATCTCCCATCCGTCGGACTTACAACCTCAAATCTGGACAACCTGAAGCTGACAGCTTGGTTGCTCCAGTTCCACTCCAGTTAGGACCCGGTATCTCTTCACCAGTCAAAGCCATCCTATGGCAGCATAAGCCCTCCACCAGGAAAGTGTACCGCAGTAAATGGAAACGCTTTCTCCATCTGGGCGGAGCATCATAATCTAGATCCCTTTACTCCTCTTCCGCCATATTAGACTTCCTAACCAAACTTTTCGGGAAAGGGCCCTAGTTGCTCAACTGTCAAAGTGCAATTGGCCATATCACATTACCATGTGGACATGATACAGGCCTTTGATGTCCCTTGTGAAAAACCCTTTTCTCAAGGACACCTTTGCTTAGACCCCATAAAGAAGCCACAGGGATCTTTCACTAGTTCTTCAAGCCTTGACTGCTCCACCTTTTGAACCCGCTGCTTCAGTAGATCTCAAATTTTGTCCGGGAAAACAGCATTCCTTGTAGCCATCACTTCTGCAAAAGAGTTTTGGAGCTTCAAGCTTTTTGTGAAGCCTCCTTATTTGATCTTTCACCCGGACAGAATGTACCTCAGGATCAGTCCTCTTTTCTTCCCAAAATAGCATCAGAAACCAATATAAATCAATCCATAAATTTACCGTTTTTCCCTAAATATCAGAATAAAGGAGAGTACAAGCTGCACTCATTAGATGTTCATAGGCAGCTATGCTTTTATACTAAAGAACAGCTGGTCATAGACAATCCGACCAGCTGTTCTTCCTTTGAAATTTAATTTGGGGAAAGCAATATCAAAAGTATCTTATCACGCTGGTTTTCCCAATGTATCCTATTAGCTTACCAAGCCTCTGGGAGACCGACTGAAGGAGTTCTGACATCTATTCGCTCCATCTCTACTTCGGCCTTCACAGAGTTCCATTGATGATATTTGTTCGGCAGCCACTTGGGCCTCATCTCATACCTTTATTAACCACTACAAACTGGACGATTTCAAAAGGGGAGAGCATCTTTGGCTCTGTGCTGCAGTATCCTTCCATGATGGCCACCCAAGTTCAGGTAGCTGGGGACTCTGTCCCACAGGTTGCTGACAAATGAACTCCCTACTTCAGATTAGGTTATGTACTCACCATAAGTTATCTGAGTAGGTAGCTTCATTTGTCTGAAAACTCCCCTCCTCCTTCCCCTGGCCTTTTGGGATCTATCTTAGTTGATACCCGTTTGGGTATATTTTGACAAACTCGATCTGAGGTCATGGATTGCAATTATGGTGAGGGAGGAGCTGGGAGCTGGATCCATTAGCTTGAAACAAGTTGTTGGCTCAATCCATATCTGATCCAAGACCCACAGGTTGCAGACAAATGTTACCTACTCAGATGGAACGATGGTGAGTACATAACTTCTTATTTTGCTACCTTTTGGGGCACCTGACATCTGGGACAAAATAAACTAAAGAAAATGGCATGGCTGCTTGTTTTATACCCTGAGACCTGATGTCATGGAAGAGGAGACAGCAACCAACTCAGGACCCAAGATTTTGGGAATTCAGGCTGACTGAGGGCAACCTACCAGCAGATTACCCAAATGTAATGACTGCAACAGTGAATACACTCTAACATCTACATTTATGGTAAGTGGGCAACTGTACTTTCTGTCTTCCCCATTACCCAAAGTGACCACATATGCCCACCCATCTATGGGGGGCATTTTGGGAAGGATTGTCCAAAGCACTGGTCCCCCAAGATGCCAATTTGCATAACATTGTCCTTGAGATGCAGTCTCCTAGCATTGCAGACATTATGTGATGTTCTCCATCTATGGATCATTGAAATCCAAATCAACAACATGTCTGGTCTGGTACATCAACAAACAAGGGGGAGAACTCTATCTTGCCCGCATTGCCGAGAAGCTATGAGAGTGTGGCAATAGGCTATCTCCTCCAATTGTTTTCTAGTAACAACTCACATTCTGTTGTAATCCAAAGCACTGGTGGACACAATCAGCAGGTCTGCTATTGATGCCTCACAAGTGGCCCCTCAATCAATCAGTGGCAGAGAAATGTTTCCATCACTGGGATCAACCTTGATGCAGTCTTTTGCTTCTTCCACAGCAACAAATGCATCAGGTACTTTGCCCAATGGGGATTCAGGATTCAGGAGTGTCACCAAGAGATGGGTCTTGTCCACGTTTGGCCCTCCAGTCCCCATTACACCTATCCCCCAGTACCTTTGATTACAGAATTCTTATAGAAAACCAGCCGTTTGAAGAACTCAGTTATCCTCATTGCCCCCTTCTGACCTCACCAGATCTGGTTTCCCTTCTTTACTCTCATCTTTGTTATCCTCATTGGATCTAGACCCCAGTCCAGACCTTTTGGGCACATCCTCTGGTGTAAAACCTCCCAGTGTCCTGGTCCTCAAACTAACCGAATGTTTTTTCTAGTTCAATAAATAGCTAGACAGCCCAGGCTTTCTTTCCTGGTTTGTGATATACTTTTTTCCTCACAAAAAGACTCTTTAGGGTTTACAAAAGCAGATGGAAAAAATTTTCTGTTTGGACACTGAAAATGACATTGATCCCTTCACTGCCCCTCTTTCTGTTGTACTGCAGTTTTTTGCTTTCTTTTAAGGAAGGTGCTAGTTTTTCCATAATCAAAGTATACTTGGCAGCCATATCAAACTTTTAAATTTAGGAGACCATGCTTCTTTGTTGGCCGCTTCCAAATTATGTTTGGATTTTCTGAAGGGGGCACCTTCCTGCTCAGACCCCCAATGAAAGATCTTTCACCTTCCTGGTATTTAACAGTAGTACTTCAGGGTTTAACTCAGCAACCCTTTGGACCTTCAGCAAAAATTCACTTAAAGTTTCTGTGTTGGAAAACAGCCATTTTAGTTGCTATTACTTCTGCTAAAAGGATTCTCAACTCCCGGCTCTTTATCAAAAGCTTTACATTGTTTTCATAAAGACAGGGCTGCTTTATGAACCAACCTTTTTCTGTCAAAAGTGACTTCTGAATCAAATATAAATCAAAGCATTAATTTATGGGCTTCTTTTCCCAAAAATTTTTAACAAGGGGGACTAAATGCTGCATCTTTTAGGTGTGCATAGACAACTAAGTTTTTCCTTACACAGAGGAAAATATTTCAGAAAAATAGACCAACTGTTTGTCTGTTTTTCACCTAGTCAGGGTTCCCAATTTCTAAAGTTACATTGCAAATGGAGAACCAATTGCATTTCCTAGATCTACAAGGCCTCCTACCAAAACCACCTAAGGCCCATTCTACTGGGTCAACAGCCACCTCATCTGCCTTCTGATCTAGAACTTCCATTGATAATTGGGAGCAGCCACATGGTAATGCTCATACCTTTATTACCCATTACAAATTGGACATAATTCCAGAAACAGAGCTGCTTTTTGTTCAGCAGTTCTTTAGAATATCTTTCTCAACTCCTTTCCTTCCTATCAGTTTCTGGAGTGACCTGATAGATTTATGGAAAGTGTAGTTCTAGGTTTGAGCCCCGGTTTAATTCATCTTCTTCTGTACTATTATATAATCAGAGTTTTAAGGCAACAAACTCGATTTGAGGTATTGGGGATGTACTAGAGCATTGTGGGAGAGGGGAGCTGGGAGTTGGATCCAAAGTCTGTAAAATTGGCCCAAATCAGATGCAAGGTCAGATCAACCTATATGTTGAGGAAGAATGAAATGGACAATGCAGATGCCAGTTATAGTGAGTATGCAACTTTAATTTATAGTTCCCTTTAGGGATGACCATGAACAGAGAGAGTTCTATCAGCCTCCTTCTCCATAGATGGTTTATAGGCACAGAGCTGAACATTTTTCAGATCTGCTTTGTGCCCTGTTAGAATGCTCAGAAGTCATGACACTAGGTCTGGGATAAGGATGCATCATGTATAGGACCAGATCATGCTGCACCTTAAGATGTTCTTCGTGTTTCACTGTTGCAGTCATTACATTTGGGTAATCTGCTGGCAAGTTGCCCTCAGTCTGCCTGATTAACAAAGTTTGGTCCTGCATCGGTTGCTGTCCCTTCTTCCATGACTTCAGGTCCCGGGGTATAAAACATCAGCCAGCCATTCATCAGTCTTTCTTTGGTGCCAAGCAGAAGCAGTTCGGGGCCGGTCCAACTCATAAATTTTTGTTTTCGAAGTTTCAGAACCAAGTCTTCAACTTAAAGCTAAGTACCCCATTGGGGAAACTTTTTCTTGCTCCTTACCGATGTCAGTAAAAGTTAATAATTGCATTACTTGTGGAAAGCAAATACCTCATAAAGATTTTCATTCGTACTGTATTCCTTGCCTAGGCCCTGACCACGACGTACCTTGCTGTTGGTTTTGTGCTTTATTTAATCAGCGCACTATCCGTCGTCGGTATATTTTTGCCTCTAAATATTTCGGTTCTCGGTTTAATTATCCAGAAATGTTGTCGGTTAGCCATCCGACTACCAGGATTCCAAAAAAAAAAACACAAAGATAAAGACAGAGACAGGCCGCCGAGGTCCAAAACTGCTGACGACGCTTCTCCTAAGCCAGTTCGCCGGTACTCAGTGAGGTGCTTTCGCAGCCCTTGATACCCACTACTTCTGATTCACAGGCCTCTACTGAGACCCATTCGGAGTCCGGTATGCCACGAGATCCTTCAACTAATGGAAGCCGCGGATATCTGTACTTTGGATCGGTCCAGAGCCACTGTGCAGGTACCGGCCTCTGACGGTGTATTCAGGCCTACAGACTTGCATATTAAATCAACACCGCTTTCATTACTAAGGCCTAAATCTCGATCCATGTCTAAAAAAACGACGCCCAGGCAACATGCTCAGGCCCCTATGCCTAAAAAGCAAATGATAAAAATGGCTGAAGATCTAATAACTCTAATCAGGGGTAGTCAACCCCCCTACGAGGCCTAGGGCTGAGCTTGATTATGAATCTTCTGATCAGGATTCTGTTTCTTCTGACTCTTCTGTTGACCTGAACTTGTCCTTACCTACTTATGAGGATTCTGATGCAGAGGATTCTATTCCTCTGTTTCCTCCTGAGGATTTTTCTTTGGAGAAACTTTACATACTTTAAGGGAGCATTTTCACTGGGAAAAGCCAGGAATTTTTTGATTCAAAAAAGAGGCTTAGGGATTTCCTTCTACCTCAGCATAGGCCTTTGGCTATACCTCCTGTATTAGACATTGTTGATTATGTGTTCTCGAATCCAGTTTGGCCCCTGATTCCTGCCTCCTGCTCCTAGAAAACCTGCAGATAATACAAGGGTTCCTGAGTCCCACAAGTTTCTTTTCAAAAATCCTGTTGCCGATCCAGAATCTATTTCTCAGGGGCTCAAGGGCATTAAGGCTTCTACTGCTAAAAATCCTACCCCTTCTGATAGAGACTCCAGGGTGCTGGATAGATGGGGTAAAAGGTTTATACTTCTGCAACCTTGGCAATCAGAGCTTTAAACTGCCAATTTCATATGTTAAAATATCAACAGCATGTTATTGGACTGCTTAAACAGAAAATGATGTTGATTCCTGACTGTGTGGAAAATAAAGATTTACAGGATTTAATGCATTCTGCTGAACAAGTTGGAAAACATACTTTGCAATGTGGTTTTGATTCTTTAGAGGCCTCTTGCAGGGCTGCTGTTACTGGGTCTGTGCTTAGAAGGCATGCTTGGCTTAAGGAGCAATCTTTGCCTGATCATGTTAAAGCTAAATTGTTGGATGCTCCTTTAAATCAGGACTACCTGTTTGGCAATAAGGCTGAAGAAGTTCTTAAAAGATGGAAGATAAAGCTAAATCTATGCAAACTTTGTTTTT
>NW_025053439.1:0-10813 GCF_019279795.1 Protopterus annectens | reverse complement strand
TATCAATCTGCACATTTGGTGTCTGTCTGTCCACGGGCCAGTGGTGGGACACACAGGTATTGAACATAATGCATGCAACCCTGTACTGCTGTACGCTAGCTTCGGTGCTAATGTGTCATGACATGCACACCATACCCAAACAGGTGGTAGTGGGTTGCCACCCATACCCATCTCCTCTTGTGGGTTGCTATCATCCAACACCCTCTTTGTATTGTATGTTCAGGCTATGCACCTGTGTGGGGCATGTGGGCATGCAATGCAGTACTGCATGCCTTTGCACCCATCGCAGAACATGTCACACAGGTACACTGGCAGCCGTACACTTCACAGCTTGATGACGGCACAACACATGTTGTACACACTAACACATTCCTGTGGGACATGGTCAAATGTACAGGCATGTCCAACAGTCACATGCCACTGCTACCCCTACATGACGGCTATGCAGGACATGTGGCGGTACAGCAACTGTCACATGTACACGTGCAATGCCCCCCTACCTACATTGGTACTGCCTGTGGGGCATGTGCGTCTGCATCCATGCTATGGCCATAGATGACAGTTGTACATCGATATGTGCAACATACCTCATTGGGTGTTCTCATGTGTGCATGTTCAACATGTCACGCATTGTTTGTGTCTGTCACACAGTCATTGTTGTGCATGGTTTACATGGCAGCCATGGCGTACTGTGTGTGATTCCAGGTACTTCATTGGGATACCAGCATTGTACATTATCACGGCATTCCAGCCATCACTAGCCATCCTAGCTGACACTGTTATCCAGCCAGTGGGAGGTGTTCTGCCATCTGCACATATGTCACACGTACGAGGGTGGCTGACACCCATTCTCGGACAGGGTTCTGACGCTGTGGATGTGTGTGATGCTGTCAACAACCATGACTGCACCAGATGGTCACATCTGGATGTAACATTCACAACACACACCTACCTTCACGTAGCAACACATCATCCACAACAATGGACATTCCTGCCAGAACACTGTGTGCAGTATGTCTGTATGACCACTGCAGGCACCACTGGTGGCCACCAGCATGGCTGCCAACAGCACCAGTGTGTATCCTGTGTCCATGGGTTACACCATTCACAACACACCTGTCTCAGATGACCCTGTTGTGGATCACAGTGCAGTTCCACACATCAGCGTTACACTATACATCATGCACCGATATGTTATGGACGTGTGAACGGCTGTGCAACTCAACATAGTACATGACATCACCTGGCACAATGTCTGTCTTACCACATCGCTTATTGTGACCACCCTGTGATGGCATTGTGCAGGCTACGTGACTGGGACATGTGATGGCTCTGTAAGGTATATTCACCCTCCGGTGTGTGGCTCCATTAGGTGTGTTGCAGGCAGTACAAGACGGGGATACTCGTACACTACCACTCTGTCATTGCGACCGTTGGACTATGCTCATACTGTACTTATACAGGCAGTATCTGTCCAGTATGACAGTCGGCTGACCACACTACTGTGGCACACATGACCCAAGTGTGACATCTAAGCCCAGGGTGGAGCCCACATGTACATCTTCACATGCTATGCTGCCTCTGCGCGGTCACATGTCTGTTTCAGCAGGGCTGTACAGGCAGGCACGTGCATGTAGTACGTGTGACAATGCTTGCACAATCCACTGTACAGCACACAAGCACGGCACGCATACTAGTGCACGCCTGACATTTATCTGCGGTGCCTGGGACCTGCCTCCATGCTCTGCACACCTGCCAGTCCAGATTGTACACAGATCATACCTCCAGGCACATACCTGGGCTGCAACACACAAGAGGATCCTACATCACACAATGTTTTATGCCATACTGTATATTTTCCGAACACAATGCATCATAGGTACTCCATGTTCGGATACCCATGTGTGACCGCTGACACATTGTAACACGTAACAGAGAGTACACTGTACAATTACAGGTTAAGTATGCTATTGTGTTGTCATACTGTACATTGCACCTCGGACAGCTTGGCCATGTAATTCACATATAATAAGTGACACATTACACAACACATACCATACTCACATCTACCTCGCATGCACCATACCCATGTAAAGGTCTGCTGTGTTAAACCTAGGATATCCCTCTGTAGATGAACATATGCTTCACGGCCCCATAGCTACAATTCTGGACACACACACCCAGGCGTTTCACGGGCTGGTACTACTGACGTCTGCTGATGGGGGTGCTAATGGCATAACCTCAAGATGGACAGTGTACGTGACTATGCTGACATATCACAGCACAGTTCCGCAACATGCACGCAGAATGGTAGACCATGCTATTCCACACAGAGGGCGGTACTGGCCTTTTCAGCGACGCCACGGTGGTAGCCGCGTTCTCCATGCACATCTGCTGTATGGGCACATGTGCATGTTGCACGGGTGGGTATATTCACATGTGTGGGGTGCATCACTTGACAGCCGCGGTGGGTCCGGGTCCATCACATGCTCCAAGGCTAGCTACCTGGCACATGACCGCCGCACATTGCAGTGTGTGTGCCTCAGGCAGTGGTGGGTATAGTTCAGGTTGTTTGGCCACATCCACATCTCGATGTAGCTGCATAAATAGCCACCCAGGCATTGTCGACTGAGATGTTGTTGGCAACATGCCAGCAATGGTGTACCTCACCAACAATACACACCTCACTACCACAGGGTTGCTGCAATCCATACATGGACATCGGTGTCCTGTGGACACATATGGTACCGCCATGTACATAAAAGTTATGTCCTAGGACACTGTCCCACTGTCACCTTCCGATCTCCCTAGCTGTTATGTCCCGCCAACTGTTTGGTATATGTCTCCGCAGTAGCCCACTGAATTGCTAATCACAGTTTGTTCTTGGACAAGTTGTGTACCACCACCACACTACCGATCTATTTGACTACATGGGTGGTACTGTAACAATGTACCGCGGTGGGACCTGTGTATTCAGACACCCATGACTGGACCATCTAGTATGGCACTGGAGCAGCGACCTCAAATCCGTGCGGCTTCTACACACTCCATTGATGACCTCCATGCCTTTTACTGCACCCCTTTTGTTGGGCTCCTGTGTGCCATGGCAGCATGCCACATACACACATGCTGGCCACCTCGTCATACCACATTGTGGCTGGTGGGTTATGTGTGGTACAGGAGGGTAAAACATATCAGACATTGTCCCCACATTGTCCTTCCAGCACCATTCTGTTACATTCTGTATTGGTACCGTATTACACATCCACCATGGACATCATACCTCTGTGTCTCAGGATGTTAGGCTATATGGACTCCCGGACAGGACACACAGTGGTGCAAGCATATCATGCTACCTACTACATGTCAGGGTACATGTGGCATTACACAGTCCCTCAGTCATGTAGGCCCTCATGTTCTACTATTTGCTTACATACACAACATTACGCTGTCACAAGGAGAGTACTGTCCATGCCTAGATATCCCACATACATCTACATACCTGGCACCATTGTAGCTCCAATTAGCCTCATACTGATAAATAACCGCATAGGGTGTCGGGTGTGGGTGCAGATACATCGTGGATGTCATTAAGCGCCAGGATACATCACACATGGTGCATATTACACATCACCTTTGCATAGCAACAGTCATCCACTGGGTATCACATGGATACTGTCCCCATACATGGCATATCACATTGTACATGGTTGCTGCACACACACATGCCCCACATGGTGCTGTGGCTGCCATATTCCACTGTGGCATGGGTACATATCTGCAGGCCACACATATCTGTACTGTGTGTGTGTTGCTGGTACATAGGGTAGTCTTTGTACCTGTGCCATACACACATCTACACATGGGTAGGGGTTACAATAACACATCTGTGGTGTACCTTCCACAATGGCTACGATTTTACATGGCACGGCATTATCATGCCATGATGTATACCAGGCTCAGACAAAGTTTACATATACGCCGATTGACAGACGGGGAACACATCTGTACTCACTCTGCATACCACATACACAGGTGTCACTCTACTCTGGACATGGGCCATGTCCTCTGCATTTAGTGCGGGGATGCATGTAGTACTCTATACATGGCAATTGCAGTGGGCGTAGGTGAGAATGAAGCACTCCTGCATATGTGCACACATGCCACATTGCATGGCCTGGGCTTGCCTTGTGTTACTTCTGCAGACACGACACACACACCATGCTGTGGAACTTAGGAAACCCAGTAATATCCCACAGGGACACACTGTGGCACTACTGGTCATGTGATAGCTCCCTTGCTGATAGGGGGGGTGAGCCACATAGTCATGGTACCACCACAGCAGCAGTACTCTGTAGACATGCAGTTGACATCCACTTCTGCTGTTCAGTGCGGACACTCACCATGTGGGAGGTGACACTACTGTAAAGCACTTCGCACATGTGTGCTGTTACACATGGACCTGCTCGGACTTCATTGTTGCACATACATTGCACCTGCTAAGCAGATCATTTGGACATGGTTACTTTGGTGTTCCCTTCCATTCTGGGTGGCAATCTGCTACTACTCTGTCCCATATGTACAGGCTTTCATACATATCCTGTTAGTGTATTACAACACTAGGCCATACCTCCATTATGCATGCTATGCCTGTGATATCAGTGTATGATGTCTGTCATATCCTACCCATGGACAGCTTTACATTACACATACTTGACATAGTAACCTCTACCGCGCAGGGCATACTGCGGTAACGCCGTGTGCTTAATAATATTGCAGGATGACATTACGCGACGGTATATACCCATACACATGTGTGGCTGTGACAGTATACATACATGTCCCATCCCCTGCTGTGGCACTTCCTTGTTGGACATCCACTGCCAGCATCGGGCGCGGGTGGTGGCATTGTTCTTGTGTGTTTTGCCCCTGTGGCAGCCCGCCTCTTGCTATCCCTTCCGCCGTGTACATGATGTCCCACTGCTGTGCACACGGTGTCTGACAGTCGCTGGTGGTATGCTCAGCGGATAGCACTACATAACCACCTTTCTCACCACTCTCTGCTTTATGGACAGGTATCCTTACTTACCATAAACAACCGCTTCACATGACATAGTGCAGCTCAGCTCACATACACATCATGCTATACACACCAGTACATCTCTGCGGGTTCCCATAAGTATACCTTTCCTGTGTTTCCTTTCCGCTCGCTATGAAGTCTCACACATAGCTGTCTCTCACTCGATCCCAAGCTGGCCTTGTGGTTCGGGTATGAGCATAAGCAGTTTGAATATCCTAGGAGTCTTCCCTTATATCCACTGGGCCATCTCATGACATGTGGGTTCATCACACTAATAGCTGTTCCTCAGTGTGTACCTTTATGCGACATCACCTGTGCATCTACTTCCATTCGCATAGTATGCGCTGCCTGTGAACTCAGGGCATAGTCTACTTCTCCTCGCCTGGGCGTTGCTAAGTTATTTACACTACCTTCGTGGAGATGGTCCAGTATTGTAAGTTATGTTATGTGGGTAAACTGCAGCCGCTATGTGTGGGCGGCCAGGTACATTCTCTCCTTCGCAGTGGTGTTAGCCGTGGATGTGTGTGTTGGCAGTATGGTATTATGTCTCGATATGGCGTGGGTGTCCCTGTCCTGGCAAGGGCGCCGCCTGCTCGATGGCGCTTTTGTATTTGGATGTGTAAATATAGCTCTTGTATTCCTTAAACAATGGATGCAGGTATGCATCTGCACTGCTGATAGTGTGTCCCACGCTTTAGATGTTGGCGTGTTGCGCCGCTTGCCACGACTGCCTGTATGTTTGTGCTGCCATTAAGCGGCTCATGCTGTATGGTCCTTTGATATGTGCTGTATGGAAGGTATATCGCGGTTGTGGGTGACGCAACGGGTTGTGGGCCTTGCATCTCTAAGCATACACGGTATAAGCTTGTGTGTGTGTGCTCCATCCCCTGCCTGGGGAGCTGCAAGTTACCCAGTCTGTCTGTTCTGGGAGTGTAGGTTGTGTTGATGTCAGCCTGCGCTTCGGTATTGCCTGCATGTGTGCTTCCTGCATGTATTCCTCCGTCCACATCGGTAGTATATCTGTGGTTGTTCAGATGCGTCGACTATCCCTTAGCATTTTGTCCCGGATATTTACGGTCATTGTGGTCCTGTACTTGGGACGGCCTGTATGCTACCGGTTGCCACCTATTCGGGTTAAGCGATTGCTTGTTTGACACTGTAGAACACACAGCGTGTTTACGGGCCGGGTATCGGCCAGCCACGATTGCGCCGGGTGGCACATGCGATTTCCGCTGGTACATGACTATTGCTGTGTAACGTTGCCGTCACGTGATAAGCTTTCTTGCAATTAAATATATCGGGTGTCATACATACAGTCATGGTTTGTACATAAATGCCCTTTGCATTTCATGTTGGCTATAGTCCTGTGGTTTTTGCATTCTGGGGTATTTTTGCTTTGCATCGCTTTTACATTCCACCACGCGCCTAGCCAGGAGGGGCTCTCAGTACTACTTTGGGGTACTTTTCTTTGCTGTACATACTTCCTGTGGTTCCTATACTGTAATATGCCTACACATGTTATTCCACTCCACCTGTCGCATGTCACCTACATACACATTTTACAGTGGCACACACATTACACTACGCACAGCGGAACACATGACATTCCCCACACGCGACATTATACACATACTGCCGCTGTCACAGGGATGGTTGCACACAGTACCTTTCATGTTGCGCCCGCGATCACCGCGGGCAAGTGTATCTACCTCGCCCTCATATCCTAATAATGTTACCCGCATTATGTACTGTTACTGTACCGCGGCCTGGCGATCATCCCCCACCCAAGGAGCTGATTATGCATTTAGGTAGGTTGACCTTTCCATGGGTGTATGCGTTCTCTTGTTCTGTCAACCCTCCCGATACTCAGGGTTGTCGTTCACTATGTTTACTATGTACAGATATCAAGGCCTTACTTCTCTGTCACCTTGCATCCTCTGATTCCCTGTCTTACCTGTTGTACTTTATATATGTGTATGTGTACATATATTTCTATGTGTGTAATGATATCTATCTCCCATATCTGTGTGTATGCACATATGTACATATGTATACACCTTCTGGCGGCATGGCAGCATACGGCAACGCTGCCTGCTGTAGGACCAAGCATTACGAGTTAAGGTGTTGGTATTCCATGCCCGCTGGTTGTTGGGTGTGCAGTGTTTGGGTGCTACCTATGCTGGAGTCACACATGGACCACCACTCACGGTACACATACGTACGGGCGACCATGTTTGTAAAAGCGCTGTCCATTTCACTGTGTGTGCAGGTAGGGAGGTGTCAGTCCATGGGGCCTACGCTGTCAGAGTATGTGTGCTATACGTTCCCTCTTTGCCGTGGGCATAGGCATATTGGGTACGCCTTCCATCTCTGCCCTACTGGGCTGGCACCCAGTGTGTTCATGGCGCTTGAACCCTCTGTGCCTGTGCTTGCCTTGGCAGTTGTGTGGTGGGCTTTGTGGCCCTTCACCATTATGTCCCTGCAGCAGCTGTTTCCGCAGGATCATATTATGTAGCATGGCACATACTATGAATATGTGGGCACGTGCCTGAGAGTACTGCAGGCTCCACCTCGGATGTATCCAAGCACCGAACTGTGATTTCAGCATCCCAAACACACGGCTATGATTATTCTGGTTTGTGCGTGTGCCTCATTATGGCGCGCTCTTGCATGTGTGTGTGAGTGCATTTCTGACTCGTGTCATCATCCATGGCTCCAGTGCATAGCCAGCATCCCCTACAAGGTAGACTTGTGTGATGTCCTCTGGCTAATACCTGATACAGCTGTGAGGCATGCCAGATATGGGAGTCGTGGTAGCTTCCAGCGCTGCCAGCACACACATCCATGATAATGCCCTGCACATTGCACACGACCTGGCAATTGATGCAGGGGTATCGCCTTTGGCGGTTTATGTAGCGTCTACCCTGCTCCCCAGGTGGTGACTTGATTTGTATGTGCGTTACAGTCTATCGCGTGACCCAGTACCTCCGGGTATTGTGCCACACGGTGGAAGTGGGTGATATTGCTAGCCAACTCCTCCTGAGATCTGGGGAAGTATATATACTCATGGGCATAAAACGTGAACATGGCATCCAGAAACTGGGTGTAGTACCCTGGATGCTGATGCCTGTGAGATGCCCAGCATTATACTCCCCGTTGGCCTTTGAAAGGTACCTGTAGCCAGTATTCGCAAAGCTTACACATACCTTTGTGTCCACTGGGATGGCCTCCCCTGTTGCTTCTTGTTGCTCTTGTATGCGGGCCGGCACAGCTCCACTATTTGCTGTAACGCGGTCCCTGTCCACCCTGTAACGCTTCTGCACTATCTCCAGGTCTTGAAGCCCCTGGTAGGTTACCAAATTTTGGTCTGGAATGACGCCTTTCCTTCTTCTGAGGGCCTACGGTAGTTGTCGGCACCCTCCTCCGCAACTCCGGCCTGTCTCTCGACACATGCTGGATGTATCACGGTCATGGCGGCACCCAACATGTACATTTTAAAAGTTCCCCGTGTGTTTACACTCTAAAGTGCGCGGGCGTTTGGGAATACGCGATGTGTGTTGTGCATTCACACTTTATACTGTTGTGCTGTACAATCTCGGTGATGTCATTGGGTGTGTCTGTGCGGCCATACATCTGTGGATTATCTTTCCGTGTTTTACCGCTGGTACTGCAACGCTTTCGTTGCCTTTGGTGTTACATTACACTTGCCTGCATTGGTTTAGCTTTGAACCTTACCTTACTGTTTCTGCAACGCCAAGCAACCTACTATTTCCTGGATTGCATCCTGCAGAGCCCTGCCGTGTGTCGCTCTTTGGGACATGGCATATCATGCATTTTGTCTGCCACAAGTATGCTACCTCTCTACTTGGCTGTGCTGTATCGGTTCTTCACTCTTTCCAATTCTGCTACATCCCCTACTTCTTTGCATCCATATGCCTCCCCTTTCCCGCTTAAGCGGGTTTCTTGCATGGCAGAGTTGTCAGCTGCCGCAATCAAGGTTCTTCGTGGGCTGATTGCGTTGATTGCTCATTACGCACTCCAATTACACTGCTTCCGTGATTTCTCATATTCTCCGCAGATCACAATCTTCCTGTATCCGTTATTGTTGACAGGGCGGCCGCCACATGACCAAGTTGGGGAACGAAATAGTCATCCTCGTGTACATGCATCTCTGCGCCAAGCATTGTAGCACTCTCTCAGCTGCTAACTATTTCCCCACACGCCGGTCCTGCTGCTGGAGATGTGCATTGTACAGCCCAAATGGCGTTTGCTGGGTTCCAATGTGCTTCCTACAGTGGCACACACCCCTCTGCGTGTTGACATGTATTCCCTCTGGCCACTCCTCGGTGTGGCTAATACCACTGCGCCGCTTTGGTGCAGCTTTTACGCCGGCGCGTGGGTTTCCTGGCGATTCAGTATTATCTGCCTCTATTTGCATGGCATTGACTACTAATACATAGTTACGGGGCACCGCTTTAACACTGCCGCCACTCAAGCAACCCTTTCGCTGTGGTTGTGGCTTTCCATGCATACTATGGTGTATTGTGGCTGTGAAGCTGATGTGTATTATAATTGCTCTTTTAAGGACATTGTCATATTATTTCATTGTTTCGCATGACCTTCAAGCCGGACATGTTGTCCCAGGGGGTCTTGCTGTGGTTTCTCAAGTGGACATACCATTTATGTCATTATTTACATTTTGTGCATGTTTTCTTTTGACATTACCTCGGTGTCTCTTCGCCATTGGCATATTGCAACATGGTATGATACCTGACGCTGACAGCCTTCCGTTACTCCTATGTCATAGCGTTTGGATATGTGTAAAACCGCTTTTTTTTTTTTGGTTTACATTGCCAGGCGTCTCTTACAAGTTACATGCCTCTGCGCTTACTTCTCGTGGGATCATGCTAGTATGCCTTCCATATTTAGCATGGTGCAACACCGCATTACGGGGTGCGTTTAACATACCTACACCAGAGGCGGCGGCAAGAACCTCTGTATGCACACCAGCAAGTGTGCACGTGGAATTGGATCAGACCTGAATCGCCTCGGGCGGCCATATATCTGGAGTTGTGGCGCTTTACCGCTATGCGTGCGCCTACGAAGGTTCATGGAATCCCGGGGATAATTTAATTAAACATTTAATTCATCAAAATCAGATTGGTTAGGCTCTTAACAGCTTAATTCCATTTACCTCAAGCCTTTCCATGCAGAACAATAGAGAATTTTTCTTTAAATCATTATCTAAATTTATATAATTCTTATACACAAAATACTATATGAAGAATTTAACTGGAAGAATTGAATCCTCACAAAAACTTTATAAAATCATTATTATTTATAAACTACTCCTAATCAAAAAATTTTGGAATTTTTACTACTAAAGATCATACACTGTCCCTAACTCCCGAGAATAAACTAATCTTCTACATTCCATTAAATTAACCTCCAATTTACAAGTTTGGAAGATTTTTTTCCTGGAAATTAATGTATAGACCTTTTTATACCTCTAATAAAATTAAGTAAATTTAACATAACTAAAGAGGTAATGTATTGAGATGCTCTCTCTAAAATGTAAGGTCATTGATTGGTCTCATATTTTTTATGAAATGTTTCATTAAGAAATTTTGGAATTAAATTGGAAATTTCCTTTCGCTTATCTTTTACTGATTCCTTCATATTATCAAAATATTTAATATTTTTGAATGTTAATGAATCTATTACAATGAACAA
>NW_025053438.1:0-3365 GCF_019279795.1 Protopterus annectens | reverse complement strand
AAAGAATCGGGGCAAGTCAGAGACCCCAGGGACACTTTAAAATATTAGTGCTATTAACTTAACATTGACAGAATCAAGCATATGAATTAATAAAATTTTCTGAAAGTTTATACTCTAATTTGTCATTATTCTTTAAAGTGTAATTCACACCTTCCTCCAAAAGCACAGTTTTAAGGATTTAAAGGACAATTATAATATGTTCATCAGGACATCAACAATATTGATGCGACACCATTCCACACTTATGTTTGCAACACATGCCCAGAATGTGTCTGGTGTTTAACCTCTTCTATTATGCTATCATCTACCTAGGTGGTCAGCAACTTATGCACTTTCCGTCATAGCAGAACTCACATACCAATGGGTGTGATGAACCCCATATCAGGAACAATGCATAACACCCTGTGGGACACATTTAGATGATTGGTTCTATTAACCAGACACATTCACAGTCACAGAACATATGTATTCATTCACGTTTGTCGGGTACATCCCATTATGACTCATACATGTTGTCATCTGTCATTACCTGTATTCCGCCACCTGTTCACCTAATATCATAGTTCTGGCAGTGTTTAGTTGGACTTTGTTACATTCTGATACATAACTATGGCGTCCATGCTAAGGGGTCAGGCACTGTGTAGGTCTCTATGTATTCCCGATGGTTTACAACTACCCAGTAGATGTGCTCTTCAGGTTTGGGAGGTGTAGGATGCTATGCCCACATAGGAATATTAATGACTTCCACTGGCCTACTACATCTCTGCCAACCAGCACCTGCACACTTAAGCCCATTAATGCATCCCCATGGTCCACCTACCTGGCACCCTCTACAGCAGTTGTGACAAATACTTACTCCAGCTGGGGTATGAGCAACCCTACACATTGCCCACTCTCCCCATCTGGGACACATGTCGTACGTTTTTTCAACCCATGTATTATCACACTTGCACAACCTACTGTTCCATGTACACCTACATCCTGCTCGTATTAGTGTCAGCAGATTCTTTTATAACCTGAATTTTTTGGGGGCCAAGGGAAACCCTTATCATGTTTAAAGTGTAGACCTTGCAGAACTCTCCCATGGTCCTTTCCTACCGTGTTTTGGACAGCGGGAGTGTATTGATCTGTATTGCCTGTCTGTATGTCTGTCCGCCTAGCTGGCATGTGGGTACACGTTTTTTGGACCTCCCAGTCAAAATGCCTGTAAATATGTTACCTCTAATTGCTGTGAAGTAACCTATTTATGTGAATGTGTATATCTACACTGATATAGTTTGTTTTGTGTGTATGTGTATATATCACTACCTGTTGTTTGTGTATATATATCTATCTATATATTTTCCGTAGTATATCCTGTGTGTGTGTGTGTGTGTGTGTTTATATATATATATATATATATATATATATATATATATATATTTTTATATATATATGTGTATGTAAATTAATATAGCTATGTGTATATATTTTTTTATCTATATAATCTGTTTTCCTTAACCTATACATTTCCGGACATGGACACTTACCCCTATTGGTTTTATCCCTGCTTCAACAGCATACTATTGCCTTAGTCATTCTGACACCGACACTTCACCCCGGGTGAACTTGTGCTCAGTATATTGCGTTATGCAGGGGACAGATGTTTTTTCATGTCTGTGCCGCTGCTAACTGGGTTGTGATAGTGTCATTCGACCTATTCCTTTGCAGCCTATTCCTGCTACTGTGTTTGCTGACATTCATATTATTACTGTTGATAGGATGTGTGTTTGTGTTACTGTGTTACATCACAAATTGTTGTCTTATGTAGTTGTGTCTTTCTGCTTTTCCCTTTGGGGTTTGTCACAGCAGAATTCCTTTTTCTCATGGGTATATAGGTTTTCGTGCGGGCTGCCGGGCGGGCGCCTGACAACGGCCCATTCAGCATGTCTCCAAAAAAGGGCGCCTATCTGGGAATCGCCCACTAGCTGCCCTTTGGGCCCCTCCATTGCCCCCCAACATACCCTATCCTCCTGTGTCCATATCACATATCCATGGTTTTCCCCGCCCCCGTGTTGAGTTTCCCCCTAACAGCCATTATACACCTGAAAAATGACACACCTTTACACATTTCCCTCTCATGAGCGTTGGGGCCCCACACACATTTTGTACCGCCTCGGGATTCACAGGCTCACCATCCATTCATATTTTCCCTCGGCCCTTTTCCCGGTGTTATGGATTATGACGATTTGGGGTTTCAAGTGTAGGTGGTGCAACATGTCCTACATTCCATCTGTTTACAATGTTGGTATCACTTTCGATGTTATGGCCACTGGTATAGGTCTGGTGTGGGCGGTGCTCTACCCACACTTTGCAGCTTTATGTGACATTTAAAACACTTATAATTTTTAACTTGCTCTGGATTCCTTCACAACCCTTAGGTTTGTTTTTTATTTCAGCTTCCTAACAAAATATATATATATAAATATATATTTATATATATATTTATATATAAATAAAATGTTATATAATTGCATATTTCTGTTATTTTTGGATATTTATCTATATACACATCTATCTAACTATGTATATATAAAGTTACAGCTGTAGAAGACAACATACATTTGCTATGCTAATAGCTGCAAACCACAGGCCAACTTGCATCTACTTATTTGAGTTACATATGTTTACAGGCGTCTTTAGGATTACATGTTTTTCCTATGACAACCACTTTGATGGAATCTGGGTTTAAGGACCCATAAACGCTGTCACCTTTACATGTATAAATGTTGGCTTTACAGCACATAGGCATTCATTACACAATTAAAGTGCTATAGTTATTGAACTGGGGAAAGCCTTTACGTTGGGGGTGCTGTAACCACTACACTATTGGGGTTCTGGCTCATTTATATGTATACCCATGGTTCATAGCTACTCTGACATAACCCCCCCTTCCCTTACACAGCAGGCATCCATTCTCCTGCTGGGAAAAAAGTACTACAATTAGGACATTCCCTGTTTCCTACTGCTCTGGACCCATGCTGCAAATCTACTCACTCCCAAAGGGTATTCATAACTCCACGCTTATACCTAAAGGGGTTTGATTGTCAGGGTGTTCATGTGCTGGTCCCGGTTTAGGCTCAGGGCTGGTGACTAACACTGCCCTGGAGCTGTTCAAAGATCAGATGTAGCACATGGACAGAGTTAGTCCAGAGTTTAAAATTTTACCTGTGTTTACAGGCGGGTTTGGGGACCTCTGACCACATTATTGGGTCAGGGTACATAATTTAGGGTGGGAGTGGTTCCACTAAAAATGCAGGTTGGGGTGGTGGTTTCCCTTTCCCCTTTGACTATTTATTCATTTTAAATGGGAAAAATTTTTGGTG
>NW_025053437.1:0-9774 GCF_019279795.1 Protopterus annectens | reverse complement strand
AAAACTGGCCACTCAGCATAATCCATGACAATTTGCATTCTATGAGCATGTGTAATGCGGTTTGCGTGTGATCATGCTGTCCACAGCATATACTACATGACTGCTCCACAACAAGACACCTGTCAGGTTAATACACCAGCCATATATGAGCCGTCCAATCAGACAGAGTGAGCTAAGCCATTTGCAAAACATCTGGAGGACGAACAGTTCGGCGCTGACAACGCCTTGTGCTATTCCACATGAAAATCATCCGCAACTTTACCAGATGTTGACAGTATGGAATTGTCCAGACAATGCAGCTACAGGCTCCCCTCAGTCTGTTATTGATGGCCACTTACTGTTAGAGATCCTCAGCAACCCTCTTCCAGCACACACACCAGCAACATGGCTGTGTCTTAGCACATTCAAACCCTGGGATCGCTCCACTGTGCACACCTTGACAGAAGAGCACAGCTCACCTAACCTCACGTTGCCCTTATGTGACCTACTTTACAGTGGCACAGTAGCCTGCCTGTTTGCTGGGATTGCAGATGCCAAGCACACTCTAGCCTGGCTACCATGTCTCCATTCTATAGGGCAACTTTCAAGCCTGAGTAATTGAACCTCTACACCCATATGTTCAATTGTCAGATGCACAATGTTTGTTGTGCTGTTCTACTGTTTGCACCGGTCTTTGTTGCCATAGCATTCCTGTTCCTATGACCAACTGATATGTATGTTTGCATATGACAGCCGATCCACTATATCACTTATGTCTCTGTAGTCATTTACTATTGTATTGCGCACTGGAGCAGGTTGCTGTATGACCCAGTGGGTTGGTTCCTGGAATGGCACATACAAAAGATACCCACCAGATATGTGTGGCCAACTACTAAATGGAGATATGGCCTAAGTGTGTAAACGTGCCCCAGTTCAACCTTTCCATGGCATGTTGTCTGACATATGCCTCATTTATTCAAAAGTGTGTGAGAGCATGCCCAGTGTGGAAGGCTTTCCATATGTTGCTGCTCTGAAGTCCACCACATGCTTGCCAGGTGTTAATAATGAACTTCAACAATAGCTCACGTTTATGGGTTGTGTTTTGGAATTACCACATGTTGTGTGTACTAACTGTGCTTCAACTACTTTAATGTCACCACCACAACAACAGGAATTATACTAATGCACCATACAAGGGATTACATGGGATACTTTGCAGACAGTTGTCAACTATACTTTCATAATGACCCTAACACTTCTATAGTACCGTATAGTTATTACTGGTTCAGAAATTGATACTTTTCACTGTAGTGGACAGTATCCTGGGCTTTAAGACCCTATCACTGTTTGACATCTTCGCTGGTGAGGCACCCAACCAGGACTGTGTAGGGGCCAGTTGTGCACATATGACCATGTTACGCATTATGTTCAGATATGGACTACCCTACACCAGGCTCGTCCAACATTGGTGAGTGTATTCCACAACATATGTGGGTGGACATTGTGCAAACACTAGCGAATAGTTCCCTGGGTCATTTCTGATGCCTAGTCACAGGGTGTGTTTGTCCTTTAACACACATTAGCCTAACTGGAGTTTGCTGACATATGTCATGGTTGAGTATACTTGTGCCTCCGTCTTACCCTCTGACATAACAGTGATAACCAGGACTGTCCTACCATCTCCCATCATCCTCATGCCAGGTTCCTCTTGAGGTGGCCGATGGAATTGACTCTCTGCAAGGCTAACCTGTACGGAAGGTTTTACTCAAAGGAGTCGCGGGTGCCTTCTGTTTATGGATACATTCTAACAGCATGGCTTGTCAGTGCTGGGGATCAGGTCTCTCATGTACGCATAGCTCACTTACCATTCAAATTGTACAAGGTGCAGAATGTTCATTGATTCCAACTTGGACATGGCTTCATACATCAGGCACGAAGCTTGCCTGTGCCAGCTGGGCAGTATGGCGGTGGTGTGGGAGCTGCAGTTTGTTTACTCCAGGCAACACATGGCATCTGTTCATGCTCTTTGCCTTCTCTCTGGTGGGGTACTGTTGTGGGCTTTTACCACCCAGTTGATGGAGGTGTCTGCTGGGGGTACATATCCCACAGGGGCTATTGTAGTCAATTGTGACACTGATGATGAAGGGATGACTGCAGAGCCACAGTGACCTCCTCTTATCTACATCAACAACCTTCATGGAAAGTTGGGTGGGTATATGGTATGTTTCTCACGAACACTGCACAGCCGGCATGTTTGTCCCAGTTACTTGGATATCTAATGTACCTTGTGTCCCCAGGTCTCTCATTACATGTTAGGCCGTAATGGGATTTAACACCTGGGTGACCAATTTAATGGGCACTTACTGTATATCCACGGTGGATTTGTCTATACACAGTTCTGCTGATAACGCTTGCTGACATGTAGCTGCTGGCTCCAGTTGTCTGCTTGTAGAGTGGCCCTTTTGTGGGTTGCTACCCAATGTCAGCTGGGGTGGGATATGGTGGGCACCATGTTTGTACTCCTCTGCATAAGCGTATGTTCCAGTCACAGTCGCTTCTACATGTTGGCCTATGCCTATGGGACATATGCTTATGTAGAATGGGGGGCTCCCAGGACCAAGCCTTGTGGGATGCCACTCATATCTGCTTTGTAGTCTGACACTGGATGCAGCATGTCACGTAAAGCCATGTCAGTTCTGTCCTTGGTGCGGTTTGCAGCCCACTCTGCGGCGAATATGGGGGTATATAATATTTGAAGCTGGTGAACATATCCATACTGAACTCGTAGGGTATTGTCTAGAAGCATATGCACCAGTCAGCTTCGGCTGTGTGGACCTATTACTTATCAGCATCAATGAGCAGCACTGGCTGACTGTTTCAAATGGGTTCAAACATGTTTTAAGGGGGCAGGATCTGCCGAGATTCCCGACAGCCACACTTTGTAGGGTCTGGTATCAGTAGGTCCACACGATAAGCTTTATGCAACTGGTACCATACTGATCCTTTCCACGCGCTGTGAATGCAGACCAAGCTTGTCAGGATCCTGGGGTGAGTAGTTTACAGTATACATTCAGGCAACACCTTTGTTACAGAAGGACCACTGTTGTTGTACACTGCTCTTTGGGTACATATCCTGTGGTAAGGCTGACACTGGGCAGTAGTGTGATTTGGCATTCCATTGTATTCTTGGAGTCCATGTTTAGCCACAACCAAGGACACCATCACATACCTTTGCTGCTGTGTGTGTTTTGCTTTGCAGATGATGGCTGTTACCTCCAGCATCTGCAATGTCAGAAGGAGACCAGCAGTCTGCTAGGATAGATATTTTGCATTCTGGGGGGTTGCACTGCACCTGTCAGGTTGTATATTAGCAATATGTGTGTGTGTTTGAGGTATGCTGTTTTGTGATATCTGTGTGATTGAGGAGACATATCTGTGGATTCCCAGCACATGGTTCCTACCATCGAAAGTTAGAAAGCCTTGTGATTATCCTTAGTGTCCTGTACAATTTGTATCTTTATAGGTTCATGGGTTCTACTAGGCTATCCACCCTAGAGGGCATTAGTAAGCCAAGCCAGAGAGTGTGTGTGTCTTTAAGCTGCCCCTTGCTATGTTATTTGACTATTATGGCCATTTTATGATTTTTCTTTACTGTGCACTCTGTCTGGGTGCATGACACAGTGAGAGACCCCAATATCCATGTATGATCATCCATCCCACTTGTAGCAATATTCCTGTTGAGGGGTGTCGCACTGAGGCTCTGCCTAACATGGATTAGGATCCTGTTTCTGGGTTAATACAGGGGAGCCTCTGGGTTATGTATCTGTCCACCAGCACATCCTATTTCAGTATGTGTTGAGGCTGACATCTGTCACTCTCACAGCTCCAATGGCTTTGATTTCCTGTGGGGGAGCATGTCCATTACTTTCCTGTGTTGGACATGGCCTTGTACAACAGTACAAATGCCTCTGTGGCCTTAGGCAGTCTGTGACTGCATTCAGCTGGGTGTCTACAGCCAGGCAGCAGATGACATATATTTGACACCCTTTGTATCCCCCTCTTGGTGGGGTTTGCACCTTTGAGGGTCTCTTCCAGGAACTGCTGCAGGTGTCACTTGTCTGGTGTATCCCATATGAGTCATTGTACTAGATTATGGGTCTGATAAAGGGAACAGTACAGGGCACAGTGACTTCTGTTGATGTAGAGTGTGAATCCTTTTTCATGTCACGGTTGTCAGTATCGACAATATTCCTAGCCGCATTTGGCATTTGTGAGTGTCACATGACAGATTACTGTCAACTTGTGTCCCTAGGTCCTGATTACTCCTTGCATACATAATGGTTTTACCACCTACAATGGTAATTGTTCCTGAGAGTACTGCTTGTCTGGTATTTGGTTGGACATTCATGTACTGTCCAGTGTCTTCCAGGATGTCTGGGTGCAGGTTCTTGTGTGTGAGAAGTGGTCTGTCGCATGCACCACAGACTGTACAGCAGTTTTGACTACACTTAGGTGCACATGGGTGGTCTCCGGCACAACATTGTGCATTGTCAGTTACCTGGCGGTAGCGGGTTGTCTGTGCTGCATATGGGATACTCCCCTCCTTTGATGTTTTTGGTAACCATGGTGTTGGGCGCCATAGCATGATATGTGGTATAACCTGGAAGTGCTGGTGTGCTATCAGTAGGCTTGCAGCAGGCTTCCTGTCACTGCACAGACATCAATGTTCTCCATACAGGAAGTGCCTCAGGGACATGCATATTGCAGTTACACATCTGGCATTGGTCAGCATTACCCTTATGTTTTCTTACCACTTATGTTTTCTAGGGTGGTGGGTAGTCTTTTTGGCCTTGCCTACATCACACGGCTCTATGGAGTGATGTGCCTTATCAGTATCCATTTTGACTACCCAGGGTAACAAGGTGCAAGTCATCCCCTGGAACAGCAACGCATGGCTAGATCATGCATGACATCTCAAGCAGACAGACATTAGATTCCCTCTTGGACTGACTAAGCTGTACCACTGTCATGCCACCTATTATAAAGATGATCATTGTCTGTGTTTGTACTGTGGCATCACATTCTTGAGTGAGGGTTGGATGCTGCCAAACGGCCAGTGTCATACAGTGGGAGGTACATACTCAGGTTCATAGGTTCATAGGTTGGTACCTAGGCTATCAGCCCTAGAGGCCTATACAAACCCTAGCCATAACAATTCCCTGGCTATTTCTTCCCATTATTTACTTTCCTGGACCCCTATCTAGCAGGGTGACTATGTGCTTGATCCCTGGGGTGAATTTCCTTTCTCCTATCCAATCATCAAGGTTCCTCTTGAAGAGGTCAAGGAGGCACTCTGCTTGACATGTATGGGCAATCTATTCCAGAGTCTGGGGGTCTCTGGGTCAGGAACCTATCCCTCAGCATGTTTTGTTTATTGTGATGACAAGGTTTAGATCCCTGCAGTGCGTGTAGCTCTGAGGGATTGGGATTTATTTAGAAGTGTAGCATGTCCAGCAGCTCTGGGTTTGACATGGCCTTGTATGTTAAGCCAGAGATCGCCTCTGAGTAGGCGATATCGCGACCAATTATAGCTGGAGTTGTTTAAAGGCGGTCAAGCGTAATGGGCATCTGCTTTAGGCCTGTGATTCTTTTAGTGAGGTATTTCTGAGGCCTTTTTCCAGATTTGTTGCAGATGTCTTGAGAGGTACACATACCAAATGGGGCATTGTATTCTATAATGGGTCTAATGAGGGATGAAGGTACAGTGGGACAATGACCTCCTTTTTACTGGATGAAAGAAAGCCCTTCATGATGAAGAGTGTGCCACATAGAAGGATTTCCTGACTGTTGTGGCGATGTAGTTATCGAAGGTGAGACCACTGTCCACCTGTGTCCCTAAGTCTCTTATCACACTTTCTGTGTTTAGTGTACTGCCACCTATATGGTAATTCATGGATACATGTTTTTTCCCAAAGGGACTAACAATACATTTCTTGGCATTAGGCTTGAGCCCATGGCTCTGGCACCAAGCATCTGTTTCCTGTAAAAGGCCTTTTGTAGAGTATCCCACATCATTTGGGATTCAATAATGGCTCCCAGTTTGCAGTCATCTGCAAACTTTGTTATGAGTCCCTTGAGTGTTGACCTGTACTTCAGAGAAGTAGATGCCAAACAAGAGGCGGACCCAGGACCTGAACCCTGAGGTACTTCACTTGTCCCGCTTGTCCTGGAGCTGGATTTGGAGTCAGCTACTTTTACAGTGTGGGTTCTATCAGTAAGCCATTTAGCAACCCATTGGGTGACAGGATTAATGCCCAACTTAGTAAGTTTATCTATGATTCCAGAGTGGGGGATGGTGTCAAAAGGCTTTGGCAAGGTCTAGTATAGGCTGTGTGAACCACCTTACCCTTGTCCATGGCTCTGGAGACTGATTCAAAGAAGTCAATCAGGTTCGCAGGAGACAAGGTCGGCCCCTTCACAAACCCAAACTGGGTGGGGTCCAGTGTTTGAAGGTTGCCAGTGTCTTTGTTTATAATTTCCATGATAATACGGCTCCATGGCCTTTACCAGATAAGGTTTGTCAGACTGATGGGGCCGAGTGGTTTCCAGGGATCCAAAGTGGATCCCCCTTGTCAGGATTAAGGATAACTGTAGCTCACACACCCACTCAGTGGAGCATGAAACCTAAGGTGAGGCTATGATTAAACTATAACACTTAGGTAGAGTGCCAGTTCATATTGTAGTTCATGTAGTTACACACAGCCAGGATGTCATCTGGTCCCATGGATGCTTTATTCTTGGCTTTAAGAGAGTTTGGAGGTTCAGAGCTCATCCCATGTCTCTTTTGCTGTAGTCCAGGGAGGAATACATCTCAGGTCATTCAAGAGCCAGCATGGACATTGAGTGCATCATATTTCTGCTTGCTTTAGGGTGACCTGCGTACTTGTGTTATGTGGCATATTGTGGCAGCCTACAGGCAGCTTACTGTGCCCCTTTCCCTTATTCAGTCACAGGTGAGTGGGACAGGCAGTGTAATGTCTGCCTATACAGACACCTATTACACAACTGTATCAGGCATGTTGTTGTTTCTCCTTCTGGTCTCTGTGACTGTTTAGCTTGCTCAGCTTTGTGTACCTATGTGTTGCATGTGCTATGTTTTGAGGTTGTGGTTTGCCTAGGGATCTGCTTTGGAAGCTTCTGTTGGTGTGAATTGTGCTGCTTGTAATTAGGGGCCTCCCAGGAATGTTTTTCTGTGTTTATGTGTTTGGTTTACAGATTTGTGATATAGATAGGTCTATATGTGGGACTGGGTTTGTGGTTGTATGTGGATTACCTTCTCCTCCTGACCTAGTTTTTGACTTAAGGTACTGGCAGAGATGGGGAGCTCAGCCTCCGGTTTGGATACATGGTTGCATCTCTGGCATATATTTGTATTTATTGGGGGAGTTGTGGGTTGTCATCTGTTGTACACTTGGTGCAGAGTGTCACACTGTCTCTGGATTCACAGATTCTACTTGTGCGGCTGGCCTTAGTGGATTGTATGTGCTGGACATATTTTATTGCCATACTACTGATCAGTGATTACTTCCCTTTTTGATGTTTGCTCTATCATGTAGTAGCTTCCTCATTCTCTTGCATGGTTTGGTAATGGCTGGAGTCCAGCATGCCAGATCACCTGCGTGTATGGCATTGTGTCTTGTTGTTATTTGTGATTGCATACTCAAGCATTCCTGGCTGTGTTCAAAGGAATGCCTGTGCTAACTTTATGTTCTCTTGCGGTGTGTCCCATATTCTGCACTTGCACACAGGGCCTTTCGTGGATTCCACATCAGTTTGGATGGGTTGCAACCTATACTTTACATGTTTTTCACTGTGGCATTTTCTGGCCAGGGGACTGGGGTCCGGGATGTGTATTGTATCCGAATTCAATGATTATTCTATGGTCTGGTCTTACCAGTGAGGGAAACACTTCACATCTTGCCATCCAGTACACACATGTTGCTGATTATGACATCCAGAATACTTACCCCTCTTGTGGGAGGTAGTGCGTTGTTCCCTGGGCATTTTTGGTTTATGGATTCTAGAACTTTCTCCGACTGTGTTGGTGCCCTGAGTATAATGCTCCCAGTGTATGTCTGGAGTATTTTCAGTCAAACAATATAATGTAGTTTTGGGGGCTTGATATATTCTGTATTCAACATAGGCCAGATTCTGGCAGTTCCTGGTATTAGGACAGTAGTCTGCAGCAGGCTATATACTGGGGAGAAATGGGTTTTAGCCATTGGGTATTTGATACATGGCCACAATCCATGCTGTACTTCTTGTTGTGGTACCAACATGGGGAGATTGTGGTTATCCTTGACATTTATTTGCTAGTCCACCCTCCTTTTTGTAGCTTGTTTCTACATGTTTTGCTGGCTGTACAGCCACGGTGTGGTGTAACCCACTGTAGCAGTGTTAGGGTGCTGCAGTGTGAGCCCCTTGACCCCAAGTTTTCTATTACAGGACTGATATCTACATTCTCCATACTGTGTGCGTTTACACTGCACACATCTTGCTGTTAGACTACAGCATTTGGGTAGCATTACATCTAGGTTCCTATCCCTTGTGGTACCTAGCAAGTGGGTTTTGTGTTTTGAGACTTACCTATTCAGGACATACTGTAGGTACTGACAGCTTTGCTGATATCCATGGGGCATGGACTGATAGGTGCCGCCACCTAGCAGGTGGTGCATCATGTCATGCTCCATGTCTTCAACCTGAAACACAGTGGCTCCTTTGACTAACTGCATTACTTCAGCCAGTTATTGCATGATCATCCCATCATCATTTTGTGGCTTCATGCTTGGTGAGGGAGGATGTTAGTCAAGGGTCCTCAGGTGTGCATATAATTTTGTACATTGTGGTGTTACATTACTTAACACATGGCATTCATGTACACCTCCGGTGGTGCTGCCAAGGGCTGCCTCTGTCGAATGTGCATATTACACTCCTGTACATGTTGCCGAGCAGGTCCTGTCATTACTAGGCATCCCTGTTATTATGTTGAGTGAGTCAGAGGGGGTATCATTCCCATGGTTCCTACTGAGCCAGTGTATGTGCTATGAGTTGCCTCTTTGCCATAGGCCAGGGCATACTGGGCACGCCTCCTTCTGCCTACTGGGGCAGGCTCAGGTTGTTCTTCCTCTGTGAGTCATGCTCTGCCTGTGATGGCCCTATGCTGGGTCCCAGCTGCAGCTGTTTTGCAAGATCATCATATTATGTAGCATAACACATACCATGACAATTTGGGTACATGTGGTTGGTGTGTATTGCAAGGCTCCACCAGATGTGTCCAGACTACCAGAGCCATGTTCCGAGCAGCAAACTTTACGCTCTATTACATTACGTGTTTTGTGCATGTGTGCCTCATTATAAGGCGTTCCTGTTCAGGGTGTGTGTCCATTTCTGATGGGTGTCATCAGCCACGGCTCCAGTGCATAACCTGCATCCCACTAGGTGTCCGTGTGGGATGCAGTGGCAAATGTCTGGTACCAGCTCGTCAAATGCCAGATGTGGGAAGATCATGGTAGCTCCCAGGGCAGCCAGCACACACATTCATTGTGCCTGGGCATCACATGACCTGGCAGGTTGATGGAGGAAGCTCTTGCGGTTAATAGCCATTCTTACTCACGGCTGGTGCTTTGTGTGCATATGTGCGTGCAGTCTATTGCACCCACGCCACCTCAGGTATTCCGCTATTTGATGGAAGGCATATTGCTGGCCAATACCTCACGGGTATTGGGGTATCTAGCA
>NW_025053436.1:0-9719 GCF_019279795.1 Protopterus annectens | reverse complement strand
CAGTTAGGAACTTTAGATAATTGTCTAGCGTAATAAACATGTACAAAAATGCATACACTTAAAACTTTATTATTTTAGGCAGTAAATCTAAATTTATCAAAAACAATGTAGAAAAAACTAGCACCATTTGAAGCAGGGGAACCAAAGTACCAGTGTATTATACTGGTGAAGCAAACGTGGACTGAAATACAGGTTTTGCATTTTAAGTAACTGAATATCGCGTGTGAGATTGTGATTACGTCGTGAGTGATGTCACAAAAATGGGAGGTGATTTCCCAAGTGAGTGACAGTCTTTGAGCTTCGGTCCGAGGCAGAAATCCAGTTTAAGAAATGAGCTAGTGCCCCTTTAAGAACACAGTAGGGTGCTAATTTATTAATGACTGGTAATGTTTCACTTTTCTTGCCTCATCCAGAAAGAAGCAACTTCACAGTGCTGTGCCATTAGCTACAAGTGCCAAAGGAGAATTGTTTCGGTCACAACCACAATGTTAATTTGGGAGTGGTTCAAAGTACATCATTTCATGTCAAAATGGTTGAAACAAGTCTGATTTTGTTCGGCATTTGCAGGTATCTTTTACCTGCACATGGTCTGTTCGGAATGGCGTAATCACATGCTCTGCCCTCTAGTGACCACATTTGCTTATTGGCACAAAAGATCTCTTTGCTTCAGATGCCAGGCAAGTAGAGATGTCCAGGAGGTAACATAACCTGTACATAATTAGTACCAAAAGACAAGAAGAAGGGCAAGTCATCTATAGTTAAAGTGATTACTGTACTTGTATACTTCCATGACAACTATAAGCTGCCTGGAGTAAGGGTATTATCTGGAAGTTCACCCCATGGGCGGCCACAGTGGTGTAGATTTTAGCGTTGTCAGCCCCTCACAGCAAGAGGTTCCCAGTTCAATCCTTGGCTGGGTGCCTTCCATGGATGTATGTCTCCTGTGGTCGCTATGGGTTTCCCTCCTGGTGCTCCCAAGCCCCACATCCCAAAGATGCTGTAGGGTGGATTGGACACTTGATTGGCCCTCACATGTGAGTGAGTGTGTGTACGCCTCTGTGGAAGGTTACGCCGGGCTGGCAACTCGACACCAGAAACTCCACTGCCAGTCATGAGCGTGAGGTGATCTCATGGCGCAATTTCCTACTGGAAAAAAAAAAAAAAAAAAAGCCAAAGAAGAAGATCCAGGTAAGTTCACCCCATACTCTCAATCTGTCTCTGATTTGCAGAATATTTAATTTTAATTTTATATTCTTTTTTAATAATCACTTTGTGGATTACTGCCCGTCAGTAGTGTCAGACGTATAAGTTATTATGTTTCTTTATTGTTCATTTCATTAACTTTTGCTTAAATTAGAGTAATACGAAAATTATCCCTGAGTTTGGGTTTCTTTGTCCTTGTTATTTTTGGCTTTTTCCCTGGCTCTTGACAAAGAAGCTAGAACCATATTCACCATGTGAGACAGTCTTGTTTGATCCTCCTCTGTGCCTTTGAAAATGGGACCAATGTCCATTCTTCCTTGTTGTTTTATTTGGCCAAACCTCTGACAATGTCCACGGGCAGAGACACTGATTTTACAATTATTACCTAACTCCATGTAAATACTGCAAGGGAGACCTAGAGATTTTTGAGCTTTCAGATTGGAGCTAATCATTATGAGTTCAGAGATTTGCTCTTTTTGTGTCACACCAGAGCCCCTGGGTGTTCATCCATTGCATGGCAGTGGTTGCAGCCCACCTATGTATAAAAGGAATCTGAATTTTCTCATACAATCATCTGATTGGGTCCTAGATGAAATCAGAACCAGATATTACTGTTTTACAGCTCTGCCTATACTTAGCCATCTCTATAAATTACCAAAAGTCACAGCTTCGACCCTCATAACAAATAGTTTTGTTCTTCATGTTAGGTATCTCTCAACCCGTAAAGTAGACTTCTCTTCCATTGAGCAATTAGGCTTCTGTTCCTTCATCAAAAGCTACAAGTGCTCTTGTTTCAGAGAGGTTTGAGCCTCATGACTGCCAAGAATTTCTGTGGTTCACTTTGCCAGGTTTCATATGAGAATTAAATTTACACAGTAAAATGTTGTCCACAAAATTGGTCACATGTTGACCAGACTCCCCTTCAGCTACCATTCACTTAATTCAATCATGCAGGAATCATTTGAACTGGTTGCTAACTTCTCCATTTCCACATATAGGAAAGCCATTTGTTTTTTCCCTCTCCATCAGCAATAGTAACCATGGATGCTTCCTGTCTGAAGTGGGGGAGGCATTTGATGGAGGATGGTTCAAATGAAAGGTTGATCTAATCAAAGCCCACTCTCCAAATCAACATACTGTAGATGAAAGTGGTTCTCTTAGTGTTACAGGAATTTCAGGACCAGTTGCCTTCAGGAGTAATAGCCATACAGACAGTATTGCAGTAATCTGGTACATCAACAAGCAAGGAGGAACCAGATCTTACCACCTTTGCAGGATGTTAGATTCATGTCGCCTTCTAGTGGCAACAGATATTCCATGGAGGTTCATCTGGTTACCTGACAAGCTCTGCAGGTTTATCCTGATGCTTTACAGAGTGGTCCCTCAGTCTGTCAGTGGCTCAGGAAATCTTCAGTCACTGTAGCCATGGCCGTCATGTGACTTATTTGCCAATCCTTTTTCAACACCAAGTGCCAGAAGCTGTTTTCCACGTCATTTCCCATGGAGGGACAGTTACCCAGGTATGCTGTTGTTCTGCAGCAACCTCTTGGTCTCCTGTATGCTTCTTACCCCACTCTTACTAATTACCAACTTTCTACTGAAGGTGTGTATTAGCTTGCAATTTACAGATAATTCTCATTGCTTCTGTTAGTGTTAGCCAGACAGATTTGGTTCCCTCTGCTCAGGCCTTATTTCAAGAATCCTGCTTGGCTTCTAAATCCACCCCTCAAGTCAACCTCACCCAAACCCATGCAGTCTCAACTTAACTGCATAATGTTCTTCGTGTTTCACTGTTGCAGTCATCACTTTTGGGTTATCTGCTTGCAGTAGCCCTCAGTCGGCCTGATTAACAAAGTCTTGGGTCCTGCGTCTGTTGCTGTCCCTTCTTCCATGACGTCAGGTCGTCAGGGGTGTAAAACATGCAGACAACACCATTACATCAGTCTTTCTTGCCATGCAGTGCCCGAAGCAGAAGCAGTTCGCAAGTGCCGGTCGGCCGATTCCTGAAATTTTCATTTTCGAGTTTCAGAACCGAAGTCTTCAACTAAAGCTAAGTACCTAATTGAGAACCTTTTTCTTGCTCCTTACCGATGTCAGTAAAAGTTAATAATTGCGTATTACTTGTGGAAAGTAAATACCTCACAAAGATTTTTCTATTCATACTGTATTCCTTGCCCTAGGCCTTGACCACGACGCACCTTGCTGTCGGTTTTGTGCCTTATTTAATCAACAGCACCATCCCATCATCAAGTGATATTTTGCCTCTAAATATTTCGGTTCTCGGTTCAATTATCCAGAAATGTCGCCGGTAAGCCATTACTGACTACCGGTATTCTGAAAAGCGCGAAGATAAAGACAGAGACAGGCCGCCTAGGTCCAGAAACTGCCAAAGACGCTTCTCCTAAGCCAGTGTGCCAGTCTGGCCTGTACTCAGTGAGGCTCTTTCGCAGCCCCCTGATACCCACTCACTTCGACTCGCAGGCCTCTACTGAGACCCATTTGGAGTCCGGTATGCCACAAGATGCTTCAACTGTGGAACCTGCGGATGTCTCTACCTTGGATGGGTCCAGAGCTGCTGTGCAGGCACCGCCTTCTGAGGGTGTATTCAGGCCTACGGACTTGCATAGTAAACTGACGCCTCCCAAACCTTGCCTAGAAAAACGACGCCCAGGCTGCATGCTCATTCCTCTATGCCTAAAAAACAAATGATAAGAATGGCTGAAGACCTTATAACTTTATTCAGGGGAAGCCAACCTTCCTCTTCTAAGAGACCTAGGACTGAATTGGTTTATGAATCTTCTGACCAGGATTCTGATTTTTCTGATAATCTGAATTTACCCTTATCTACTTATGAGGATTGTGATGCAAAGGACTCTATTTCCTCTACTTCTCCTCCAGAGGATTTCTCTTTTGGTGAAATCTTGCACACTCTAAGGGAGCATTTCCACTGGGAAAGCCAGGATTTCTCTGATTCAAAAAAGAGGCTTAAGGACTTCTTACTCCTGCCTCAACATAGGCCTTTAGCTGTACCCTCCTGTACTAGACATTGTTGATGATGCCTTCTCGGAATCTAGTTTGGCCTCTGATTCTTTGCCTCCTGCTCCCAGAAAACCTGACAGATGTTACAGGGTTCCTGATTCTCACAAGTTTCTTTTTAAAAATCCTATTGGGGATTCAGAGACTATTTCACAGGGACCAAGCCTCTACTGCCAAAAATCCTACCCCTTTTGATAGAGATTCCAGGACGCTGGATAGATGGGGTAAGAAGGTTTACACTTCTGCAACTTTGAACATTAGGGCCTTAAACTGTCAGTTTCATATGTTAAAGTATCAACAACATATTATTGGATTGCTTAAACAGAAAATGATGTTGATTCCTGACTGTGCTGAAAATAAGGATTTACAGGATTTGATGCTTTCTGCTGAACAGGTCGGAAAACATACTTTGCAATGTGGGTTTGATTCTTTAGAGGCCTCTTGCAGGGCTGCTGTCACTGGGTCTGTACTCAGAAGGCATGCTTGGCTTAAGGAGCAATCTTTGCCTGATCATTTTAAAGCTAAACTGTTGGATGCTCCCTTAAATCCAGGATCAGTCTGTTGTTTGGCAATAAAAGCTGAGGAAGTTCTTAAAAAGATGGAAGATAAAGCTAAATCTACACAAACTGTTAAAGATTTCTTACAAGTTCAGCCTCCAAGATTTAGTAGGCCCTCTAAGAATTGGTCCTTTCCTGCACCTTCCAGGCCTTCTTAATCCAAACCCAGACCCATCAGAAACACCAGGTTTCCGTCCCAGAGTACGCACAAGACTAAGTAGTGGGGGCTTCCGCTACCAAATCTGGGGAGTAGTAGGACCCCTATGGAAAGTCTGTCTCAATTACTTGACTTTAAAACTTCCAAGCACTTCTCAACTGAAAGCTGCTCCTTTAGGGAAGCGATTGGTCTGCAGGCCAAAAACTGGGGCACTCATTACCCAGGACAAATGGGTTTTAAAATATAGTGTCCCCAGGATACAGATTTCATTTTTCACACATTGCCAATGCCCAATGGTTGGCACAGATCTACCCCCAAATCAGTGGGCAGAGGCTCAAAGCAATACTTTCTCTTTTTAAACATAGCATGGCTCCATTTGTACTGTACCAGAAGAGGAAAAAGGACAAGGTTTCTACTTAAATCCAAAAACGTACCACGGAGCCCTTGTACCAGCAACAACAAGTAGGTAGTCTTAACGAATTTATTTATCACAAACGTTTTCGCCGCACAAAGGTGCAGAAGCCTTCTCAGAGAAACAAATTAACAATGAGGTAAAAGTGCACACTTTTATTACAAAGCAAAAGGAAATGACAACATGATAAGGTGAAACTCATTAGTAGTAATTGGTAAACAAGTAGAAGCCTTTCACAAGAAATAACTTGTTCCTCAAAGAGAAAATGCAAACATTAATTCATGTTAGTAATAAGCATTTCAAAGTGTGGAATGTTACCAAAAGAAATAAACATAAAATTTAAAATGACATATTTAAAATTTTAAAATATGTGAGAAAGAAATCATATTAGCGTTAAAGTAAAAATTCAAATATAAAAAGTCATTCAAATGGCAACTCATAAAAAGTAAGTATAATATGCAGTAATGGATTAAATCTTAGTAAAAAAGTAATGGTAATCCATTATAAGTATGAACTATAATGAGCAACTGTGTAATTTTAAAGATATTATTGTATAAACAACAATAATAACTAAAATCTAGGCAATAAGTTTCAACATGAGAGGTGCTACAACAAAGGCACGTCACATGTGAAGTCAGAAACAAAAAAAATTTTGTATGTTTTAAAAAGTCGTATGTATGCATAAGAAAGTAAGGAATATCTACAAAGGGGGGTACTAGCCTTAAATAGCTCCTCAATTTGAGTACTGCTGAGATGTTACAGTTTCGTTGCTAAAACCCCGGTAGCAAAAATGCGCTCTAAACGCATGATTGCCACTCCAGTTCCACGATGCTTCTAAGAGTAGAGTTATTGGGCCTCCCCGGATGTTTATTGGTCCCACTTGATCTATGGCCATAAATCTAGAGAGAAAAAGAGTGCCCAGGGTGGTTGGCAATGTGTTTAGCCAAAGCGTTAATCGCCAGAGTTTTAATTGCAGTACCATATGCTCATAGACACGGTCCCTAAGTCTGCGATCAGTCTTTCCCAGATAAAATGAGGGACAGCAATCACAAAGAGCCAGGTATACAACTGATCTACTTTCACAGTTGAGTGGAGCTTGGATTAAAAACTTCCTGTCCCTTATAGTGTAAGTCTCAGAGTACGCACAAGACTAAGTAGTGGGGGGCTTCCGCTACCAAATCTGGGAGTAGTAGGACTCCCCCTATGGAAAACTGTCTCAATTACTTGACTTTAAAACTTCCAAGCACTTCTCAACTGACTGCTCCTTTAGGGGGAGCGATTGGTCTGCAGGCCAAAAACTGGGAACTCATTACCCAGGACAAATGGGTTTTAAATATAGTGTCCCAAGGATACAGATTTCATTTTCACACATTGCCAATGCCCAACGGTTGGCCAGATCTTCCCCCAAATCAGTGGGCAGAGGCTCAAAAGCAAATACTTTCTCTTTTAAACATAAAGGCTATTCATACTGTACCAGAAGAGGAAAAAGGACAAGGTTTCTACTTAAGACTTTTCCTGGTACCCAGAAAGGACAACTCATGGCATCCAATCCCAGACGTGTCTACTCTATACACCTTTTTGGTGATTCCAAAATTTAAGATGCTGACTCTTCACCAGTTGCTTCCCATGCTAGGAAAAGATGCCTGGATGGCAACACTCGATTTAAAGGAAGCATACCTGCACATCCCAATCAGGGAATCTTACAGAAGATACCTATGCTTCAAAGCAGGCTACAATCACTACTAGTTCTCTGCACTGCCCTTTGGCTTATCTACTGCGCCCAGGGTATTCACAAAGTGCCTAGCCCCAGTCATTGCCTTTTGCAGGCAAAGACATATTCAAATATATATACACCTGGACGATTGTTTAATTCAGGTAGAGTTGCCAGGTTTATACTTTTTGAATCCTCATCTAGGATTTCGTTCAGCAAGGGTGCTGACTTGTCTGGGGTACACCATAAATGTAACAGAAATCACACACCTGGTACCCTGTCAACAAAATTCATATTCCTGGGAAGTAAGCTTGAATACAACTTCTCCAGATGGCTTACCTCCACGCCCAGAGAGAAAAGAAATTTATTTGACAACCTACTTCAAACAAGGCAAGGGTCACAAACTCCCCACTATCTGCCCAAGGCAAATACTACAAGTTCTTGGGGTTCATGGCCTCCTGCATTCTTTCTAATCTCCATATGCAAGACTGCATATGAGGAAACTACAATGGTATCTAAAAAGCCCATGGTGTCAATGTTCTCAGAATCTAGAAGCAATGATCCCTATCATAGGTTCATAGGTTGGTACTAGGCTACCGGCCCTAGGGCCTATACAAGCCTATGTAACAATTCCTGGATATTTATTCCCACACATATTTGCTTCTCTGGACCCCTGTCTGTGCAGGGTGACTGTTGACATGTTCCTGGGTTGAATTTCTTATCTCCCATCCAATCACTCAAGGTTCCTTTTGAAGAGGGGCTAAGAAGGCGCTCCTGCTTGGACATGTATGGGCAGTCTATTCCAGAGTATGGGAGTCTCTGGGTCAGGAACCTATCCCTCCAGCATGTTTTGTTCATTGTGATGACAAGGTTTAGATCCCTGGAGCGTGTGGCTCTGAAGGATTGGGATTTCTTTAAGTGGAGCATGTCCAACAGCTCAGGGTTTGACATGGCCTTGTATGTTAAGCAGAGATCACCTCTGAGTAGACGATATGCCACAGAGTATAGCTAGAGTTTTTTTTAGACGGTCAGCATATGTCATCTGCTTTAGGCCTGTGATTCTTTTAGTGAGGTATTTCTGCAGCCTTTCCAGTTGTTGCAGATGTCTTGTGAAGTACATACCAAATGGGGCATTATACTCTATAATGGGTCTAATGAGGATGAGTACAGTGGGACAATGACCTCCGCTTTTTCTGGATGAAAAGCCCTTAGGTGATGAGGTGGTGCCACATAAGAAGGATTTCCTGACTGTTGTGGCGATGTGGTTATCGAAAGTGAGACCACTTTTCACCTGTGTCCCTAAGTCTCTCATCACACTTTCGATGTTTAGTGTACCACCACCTATGTGGTAATTCATGGGTACATGTTTTTTTCCAAAGGGGATAACTATACATTTCTTGGCATTACGCTTGAGCCCATGGCTCTGGCACCAGGCATCTGTTTCTGTAAGGCCTTTTTGTAGAATAACCACATCATTCGGGGATTCAATAATGGCTCCCAGTTTGCAGTCATCCTGCTTAACTTTGTTAGCCAAGGAGTCCCTTAGTGTTGGCCTGTACTTCAGAGAGTAGATGCCAAACAAGAGTGGTCCCAGGACTGAACCCTGAGGTACTCTACTTGTCTGAGCTGGATTTGAGTCGGGACACTTTTACAGTCTGGTTTCTGTCAGTAAGCCAGTTGGCAACCCATCAAGTGACGTGAGGGAGTTTATGCCTGTGCCTAGTAAGTTTATCTATGATTCCAGAGTGGGGGATGGTGTTGTTGAAGGCCGCATGAGGTCCAGATAGGCTGTGTGGACCGCCCTACCCTTGTCCACAGCTCTGGAGACTGATTCAAAAAAGTCAATCAGATTCAGGAGACAAGATCGGCCCTTCACAAAGCCAAACTGGGTGGGGTCCAGTGTTTGAAGGTTGCCAATGTCTTTGTTTATAAGTTTCATGCGATAATGTCGTTCCATGCCCTTGCAGATTAGAGCTTGTTGATGGGACGGTAGTTCCCTGGGATCCAAGTGGATCCTCCCTTATGGAGAGTGGGATAATCTGTAGCTGTGCACCACTCAGTAGACACGAAGCCTGAGGTGAGGCTATAATTAAACATGACACTTCAGTGAGGGTGCCAGTTCATTTGTAGTTCATGTAGTACACAGCCTGGGATGTCATCTGGTCCCATGGATGCTGTATTCTTAGCTTTGGAGAGTGCGGTTTCTACCTGTGTGGCCGTGATTACTGAAATTTGGCAATCTTTTTTTTATTGAGATGGGCCCTTTAGGGGGTGAGAGGGGGGTGAAGTTGGCACTAAATCGATCTGCCAGGATATTGGCAATATCCTTGGGATCAGTATATTTAATGCCATTCTCGTTGTCAGCTCAGAGCAGATCTGAGCATTGCCATTCTAGATTCTTGAGCATGTAACTATAGAATGCCTTGTGGTTGTCTTTGGAATACTTTGTCAGTTTTATTTTAAATAACGCTAGCTTTTGAGGATTTTATGAGGGATCTCAGCTTCTTACTTTAGGCTGGTGAGGGAGTTTTTGCATCCCGTGTGATTTTCTTCGTTTCTGCAACAGTTTCTTCCTTCTGTTGTATATAGTTTGTTTATAGGCAGGGGACTGCCAGATTGGCTTTTTTTTTGGAGAAGAGTCAT
>NW_025053435.1:0-9773 GCF_019279795.1 Protopterus annectens | reverse complement strand
CATCAGTGTATTGTAGTCACTGTAGTATTTCATGCCACCTGACGAGTTATGCCAGTACTGGGTTCCAGAGTGCTTAGTCCCCAGTTTGGCTGTGGTTGCATCTCGCACATGTGTTGTACGTCCATGTGTGAGGGAGAGGGTTGACTGTGTACATGCAGCTGTGACATTGCCACATGACCCACACATCTTCCACAACTGTACCCATATAGAGGTGACTGACAAGTGACCTTTGCACATGCTACCATAGTATTGCTTGATTGCCATGGTGATTAATAACAGCAATATAGGGCCAATTGATAGAGACAAGGTACAGAAGGTGAGTATGTGTGAGGGGTGTAGTGTCTGTGTGATTGAGTTAGCACCTTAGCATATATGACTGCTCACATTGGACAAATGCCAGGTAAGTCATATGCAATGTGTCACAGAGCAACGTACATGTGAACAGGACAAGCAGTGACGTTCTGTCAAAGTGAGACATGGACATACATATAGTAAGCTATGCCACAGATGTCACTAGGAGTCCACAGAAGCTCTGTAACTCTGCATTGCAGGTGGGATCAGTGTTCCAGGGTAACTGCAAGCAAACATGCATGCAAACAAAGCTACAGTAAGCAGGGCTGCATGTAGTCCATTGTACAACAAACAAGCTGGCCACCACTTCCAGTAGGTAACAGTGCAAATATGCAGGCACTATACACATGTGTACATGGAAATACACAGGTCAGATGGGTCCAGTCTCAGCGCACACAAGTGTACAGACCATGTACCGTCAGGATGTACAATAACTGGATGTAAACCCAGGTGCTCATACCTGCAGTAATACACATGTCAAATAACAGACAATGAGCCTTCACTCAGTGGTTCCATACTTAGTAGGATGTATGCTACCTGGCCTGCCAAATTACAGTATCCCCACATTTATGGGGACTCTCCCTCCTGTGAAAGTTAGTTTTGTGTGTTGGGGCTGTCTAGCATGGTATGAGATGTGAGCTTGCAGTGCTAGGGTGCTCCTGTGTGTCCTGTACCAGTCGTGTAGTACTACACACATATCAACATCCTCAAACATCCGCATTGCAGAGTCCAGTGTGGGCAACATGTCACTTGCAGTTTACATGTCCATCATTGCGTATCAATACTTTCATTACCTTATCCCCTGTGCTACCTATGTATGTAGCCTTCTGTTGACATCCTTACCACCAGTATGCCAACATGTGCAGATGATACACTATGGTACTTACCATGGGTGTAGACAACAGTACAAGACAATCATACCCTTACTGCATCAGGCATGCTGGGATATACCCACAATTATATCAGCACACAGTACTGTTAACAGCATGATACTATTACTACACATCTATGTAGTCACCCTGTGCATCAGCAACATGTTAACCTGTACCTGCACTGATGCTACAGATTGCAGGAGGTGGCACAGTTTCATCATATGCACAGGGTGTGAACTTGGTATGCCTGAGTCTGCCACTGATACCACCAATTGACATGTATGTGTATGTGTGTTGGTGAGGGACAGCAGTACAAGGTGGGGCAATGTTGATGCAGTGTGTACATGTATGCGGTAGCCCTAGGTGTTGTCAATTCACATGTGTGTATGGATGCACACAGTTTCACCTCATGGCTGCCATATACTGGTGTTTGTGGACAGCCACAGACTGTACCTGCCAGGTCATACAGATCAGTGTCTCTGGCCACGGACACGGTACCTGTGACTTGCAGGGGTGCTATGGACCGTATCCGGTACCAATCCAGACTGGGTACTGTCATCAGAAGCAGGTGTTCGTTGACTGGACACAGATCCCTGTCGGGCCTGTCCAGAGCCATGTGCACGTGGTCTCCTGGGGCGGTCTGATGACAGCACAGATCCAGCATTGCTGGGGCTGCTGCTGGCACTATGGGGGCAGCCGCGGCCCTATTGTCGTCTGCGATGACTGCCAGCTGCTGCTGTTGCTGGCATACGCCCACGTCGATGACTCACCCGTCCACCATCGCCCTGGCTCATGGACATGTAGTTGTGGAACCGATCTAATATGTCCCCACAATGTCTGTCTATGACATCAGTGAAATTACGGATGGCAGCCGCAATGTCACGCATACCGTCAGTCATGGCTGTGCGACATGCTGTCAGCTCCCTCAGACCCTGTCTGGTGTACCATTTCATACGTGACTGTGCCTGCATGACAGCCCAAAACATAGCTGAGGTTGTAAGACCTCTGTGGGCACATCTGACAGGGGCAGTACGCCCACGGATGCTCCCATGAGAAACCCTGGACATCTGTGTGGTAACATCTCAGGGCCATGCCCATGGCTGCTGTGTGGGGAAGCATGTGCCACAGATACCACATTACCCTGGTTAATGCCCACCGTATCCTGTCCATCACCTAGGGACATTGGTGACAAAAGGTGTATTGGCAGGATAACTGTGCGCATTGATGGGGTTGACAGCTGTGTACTGTCAATTGGCTGACCAATGACGGACCCTGGCATACCTTCCTGTGCCATTACACAGATGTCATCATTATCAGTACCCGTGGCACCTGATTCAGGTTCCCTGCTGCATGACACCAGAGCAGCACCAGAACCTGTGGGAGGGAAACAGGAAACACAGTTTACAATGTCTACACAATGTTACCAGTGATGCACAGGTGCACACGTGCACACGTGCACAGGTGCACACATGCACACATGCACAGTTGCACACAGTTGCACACTTGCACACTACTCAGTATGTGAGATATCAACACACAGACACAGACACACATGCATGCATACACAGAGCACTACTCAGTGAGCCTAATATTACTATTACTAACAAGACTATTAAAGGTATTGTTAATACACACTCACCAGCATGGATAGGCTGCATTGCTGTTACACCGGAGGGACCTGCAGAAGTGAGGAAATTAATGTCAGTGGGCACAACTGTGCCATTGTTACTGAGTATGATACAGGTCAGTAGTACAACAGTCGCCTTTCACAGGTCAGCTGCTGATATTGAGAATATCACACTTGCACATTAAATACTATGATGACAGCTACAAACCAAGGACACACCTCACACATGCATTAACTACCAGTGTACACAACAGTCAACTATACATATGGCATATTACCTGCACGCTCGTAGTCTTGCTGCTGTGTGGTTCCAGCCTCCATCATAATGCAGGTCTGCTGCTGCTGTTGTTGTTGGCGAGCTGGAGCCACAACACTTATGAGTAGTCCCTCCAGTCTGGTGAGTGGGGGATGTGTAGCCACCCCACCACCTGTGGCAACCGGTTGCCTGTGGATATCCGACGCACGCTGACGGACATTTCTGATTAAATCACTGCAGTGATGTCGTACCTGCTCATATGTCCTATTATGCGTGCCTATGTCATTTACCCGACAGACCAGGTCTTGCCACAGTGCAGCCCTCTCCTGCTGATTCTGGCTGGTGCGGGAAAAGAGTATTGCATAATCCTGCACCAGGCTCTGGTGTATCTCCTCATCCTCAGCTGCAGAGTACGCTGGATTGCGCTGGTAAGCCATGGTCCTGAAAAAGGAAATAACATAATATCAGCAAAATATGCCAGCAGAATTTGGCACACACACTACACATGCTACTCGACTGTTGTGATACAACATATCTCACATATATAGCATCTGTCTGTCTATTGGTGGATACACATGTAAATGGCCAGGTATCAGTGCTCAGCCAACAACTGTGCAACAGTACCTGGCACACTCCATACGACATACTACCAAACCCCAGCAGTCAGAATACTGATTCAGGTCCAAAGCACCTCCTCACTCTGGGGGTTTGTATCGAGGTACTGTATGGGGTACATCATCAACTACTGTGAGCTGACCACAAACTAATTGCCCTGAATATACATATCCCACCTCCACCACCAGCACAAACGACTACAGTGAATAACATTTCAAATGCAAACTTTACACTTCGTAACACTGACATGGTATCCTTTAAGCCCACTGGGCCAGTGGAAGACACAACCCACAATTCTGACCCCTTCACAAATGATTTCTACGGACATCTCCAAGAATGCATGGATCATGCAATCCTATATAAGACCAAGACACTCTCCATAAAGGGAAAGCATCCTGTCAGGTGGACCCCAGCCATAGACAGATTGTATAACAAAAGATGGAAGCTACTGCAAGACAGAGCATAATTCCATAAAGGGAAGGCATGTCTGATCAGCACTAGTAAGGAGCTATTCTCTCTCATACAAACATCCATGGGCAACTTTGAGAGGGAAATCAACAGGGACACTACAGATAACCACAAGGCCTTCTTCAGTTATGTTAGCAACCTGGTCAGAAACCCTCCAATATGCTCATAGTTAGTACACAACAACAAATAATTCACTGAACCCACAGATATTGGCAACATTGTGGCAGACAGGTTCAGTGCAAGTTTCCCCCCTCCCTCTCCACCAAACTAAGACATACTTATCCCAGCTGACTGTAACCTCCCTGTCATCACAGATGTCCAGGTGAGAGCCGCCCTCAGAAAAGCAGAAAACACAACATGAATGGGACCTGATGGTATCCCCGGTTGCATGCTACATGAACTCCAAGAGGAGCTAAACACACATATATAAGTGCTATGTAACACTAGCCTGACTACAGGATATGTACCTGTACACTGGTGTACAGCAGCAGTGGTTCCACTCCACGAAGGAGGCACCTCCACATACGAATACAATACAACACAATACAATACATTACAATATGCTATTGCCCCTGGGACTACATCAGCATACTGTTCTGCTACCCTGACCATTGTGACACATGTGATGTGATGGTACCTGCTCCTGTCAAACAGTTACACAGGGTGACTCATATGGCATATTACCTATCTGACTAACATTCAGCAGGGGTATGTGTGACATGTACTCATGGGGAGTCTTGCTTCTTAATGCTGTGTGGTTTATTGCAGGGTATGTCTTATCTGTGGGTAGGAACCTGTACCTCCGCCATGTGCTCTCTACTGCAGTGTCATGGACGACACACAGCAGTCATTTAGTTTGTGGATGGTGTGAGGTGTTACTATGGCTGTTGGACATCTGTCATGGGTGTGACTTAAGTATGTAAATCCAGGAGTGGTAACCTCTATGTGGGTAGTATGTATGCACTCTGTGGTGTTGTCAGTCACTGTGCATTGGTAATGTGTTTGACTGCATTGTCACAGTGTTGTACATGTCACTGTGCCCTTCTCCATATCTGTAGCTGTCATGTGAGGTACATACCGTGGCAGCCATTGTGTGGTGTGGAGGGGTACATTCACCTACATGTCCATAGCTGACACACCATGTCTGCTGACACATACCATGTGCAGGTATTCCAGGAATAGTGTGCCACTGTGAATATCATTGGGGGGACTGTTGTACACATTTATGACCCTGTTCACCCCTGACACATGCAGTGGTGGGCAGCCAATCACATATCTGGTGGTTACTGGTGTAGGTGATTTGAAATGGGGTATGGTACTCCAGTTTTGACACTGGTGTTCACTCCATGCCTTTGTCACCAGGCACCTGTTGCAATACATCTGTACACATGTGCCTCACTCAGAATATATATACATCTCTCTCTCTCTCTATATATATATATATATATATATATATATATATATATATATATATATATATATATATATATATATATACATGTGTGTGTGTATATATATATATATATATATATATATATATATATATATATATATATATATATATCTTTATATATATATATATATATGTGTGTATATATATATATATATATATATATATATATATATATATATATATATATATATATATATATATATATATATATATATATGTAGATATATATATATATATATACATATATATGTCTGTATACATATACACATATATATATTGATGTACATATATTGCTATAGATATGGAGAGGGTGTGTGTGTGACAGAGAGGGGGTGAGAGTGACAGAGGGGGTGGGACAGGGGTAGTGGGAGATCGTCATATACAGTCATATCTGTAGATAGTCCGATCTGTCTGTCTATGTATATGTATCTATATATATCTATATCTGTATGTGTGTATTACATATATATGTTTGTACATATTCTATCTATCTACATCTGTCTATGTATTCCTACATCCCTCTCTATGTATGTATACATATATGCATATTATATATATATATATATATATATATATATATATATATATATATATATATATATACATACATACATATACATATATTGACATACATACGTATCCATATGATAGATAGGTATATCAACATGTTTGTTTACAAAACTGTATACACACACTAACATACTGCTAAACATACATAACTGTGAAACCTACTTTGTACATTGCACTACAACCTACATTCAACCTACATTGATATGTGCACATAGATGCCCTCACATACATATGTATGTACAGCCTTCACTGATAGTTGCTGTATGTCCCCTGCCCTATGCACATCTTCATATACATATGGATACAGACCAATGACACATATGGAGGGTTCACAGTATGTAGACTTTTAAAGTATTACTTTACATTGCCTGTGTTTGTCACAGCTGCTTGCATTGCCGTCTGGTTTGGTGTCCTGCTGCTCCAGTTGCCAGTTGTCAGCTTTCAAGTAGTTGTTGCTGACTGGTTTTGTTTGTGTATGTTTTTTTTTTCTCTCTCTCTCTCTGTCTCTCCCTACCTCCACAGGGTGCAATGAAAGTATTGCATGTGTGGACTGGGAGTACAGCATGCTTTTGTAGGTATCTGCATATGTCCATGTGATGGCCTCTGCACCAAATGTTAGCCAGCAGTTGCTAATTGCATGCAGCCAGTTGTGTACTGATTGCAATTCTCACTGTGATTCCAGGACAGTGCTATAAATAGGTATGTGAGATAGGCATAGTCCTTTCAGAGTTTAAGGGCAGGGACCATGCTGGTATGCTGTGGACACTGTTCTGTGAGTGTAAAGGTTAGTATCCCTCTCATATTTCTGGCTGTGTTGTAGATTAACATTTCTCCATTCATTTCTCCAGTTTCCTGTACTAAGTGTGTATGTACACTGACACCTAAGACTACTACTACTGTTAATGTGGGTGTGTGTGCTTTCCTGTGGGACATGTGGTGTAACTGGTATATAGCAGTGGCTCTTGCACTTTCTTGCTATGGCTTCAATATTTGCCCTTTACATTCACTACTTGTATGCCTGCTAGGTGTCTTGACTGTAGTGTGTTGCTGTGGCTTTCCTAATTTCAATGTACATTCACACCTTGGAATGCTTGCTATATCTGCTAGGGTGTTACTGCATGCAGTGTGGTCTGGCCATGGTGTGGGCCTTGGCATCTATTAGGGTATTTGAGTATGCTGCTGAGCAGGCCCCAGAGACTCTCAGGTGCATCTTTTATCTGCCTCATGGAATGGTACATATCAGTGGGGTACACCCATTAAATTGTCTGGTATTCTGCAGTTGTGACTGTGGGATAGCATGAGCATATGTACTACTACACTATTTCTGCCGTGCAAGTGGTGCATACTTTCAGTACTTCATAGTTACCATTGCATGTGTTGTAACACCTTTCTGCCTACTGTTTGTACATTTCACAGGGAGTCTGTGTGGCATCCCTGTAACTCAGTCACTGTTGCTATGTCTAGGCTCTTAACTATTCAAATATGGCAGTGTCAGACCTCTCAAGTGTACACATATTTGCAGGTTGTCCACATTTTTGCCTCACATTTTGGTCAATATCTCATAAACAGCTTTTTCTGGAAATTCACTCTGGGCTCAAGTCAGACTATAGTGACAAACATTTCAGTTTCAGACTTCATACCCTTCCAAACATCCAACAAAATGCAGAACCTGTTACTCTCTGAACTGTCTAAGTTTGTTGTAACATTATTTGGAATGTGTCCCTGTTTTTGTCCCTTTGCTCCACATTTTTTATTACTTAGTCCGGATGTGTTCCTGTAAGAGGTTGTGGGGTATGGGCAGTGATTATCCTGCTGTAAGTATGTGTGTGGCTTGCAAGGTGCTACAGTGACATTATTACCTACTAGCTACCAACTAGCATGGCTGTTTCTGTTCACACACTACTATTCTAGAAATCCACTACATTTGACAGTAAATATACATGACATGCTTTGTGTACTACACATCCTATATTCCCTTTACATTCATTCCTACTATTACATGATATATTTATTGTAGCACAATGTTCTTATATAACAGTCATGGCTTAGTGGTAAGTCATGCAGACTACTGTTTCCAAGGTCCTGGGTTCGGGACTGACAGTGGGGTTTTATTTTGCTTTTGAGCAGACTACAGGACTTGTCATTCAGAGTAACTAAGGCACTTTTAAGCAGTTGTAACCGGGTTAGCTCTGGTTTGCGCAGAGCTCACGCATGCGCACTGGCGTTCAGCTCCGCGCACACCCACTTACAACTGCTTAAAAGTGCTTACTCTTGCGCACATCCGCGCTATTTTCTTTGAAAGAAATGAAAAGGGGAGACAGGAAAGTGGTGAAAAAGGGGTCACAAAGAGGGTAAGACAGTAGGGAAACAAGCTCGGGTTTTGCAGGAGGGATGTAGGTAAGGCCAATAGCTGCCCATTTCTTCATCAGCAACAGCTGTGCATATGTTTGTAATTTGGTGTGACATTTGAAACCTTCTACCGCTGAGAGAGGTGTAAGGACAACAATAATACTTGTTGTACAGCCAATTGTAATTGACAGTTTCCATGTCCAGCAGACATGTGTGCAAAATGGGCAGCTATGTATGGGGCGTAATTTTTTTGTGGGTACAGAGTGCCCTTTTTTTTTTTTTTTTTTTTCAGGTGAGAGTGGTATGTCAGGTATGGGAAGTCAGTATAGCTGGGGAGGTAGGTTGGGTAGGTTAACAGACAAGACAAACAATACGCATTCAGGGGCAGTGTGGCCATGCAACACATGGCAGGGAGGGTTACACAATTGTGAGGGATGGATGTTTTGGATATCTAGAAGCCTGAAACCACAGATGGCTGGCGCAGTGGAACTGATATCCCCACCCATGGGCAGTTGCCACTGTGCCTTCATGGCCCAGGATGGGGCACATGCTGCTTTCTGCTTGAGAGCTGTGGCAGGCGGGCAGCAGGCATGCCACGTGGTTTGTGCCACACCTGTGCCTCCAAGCTGGTGTAGGGAGGCCCAAGAACAGCTTCCCGGATCTCCCTATGCACCACAGTCCGGACATTACTGTGGAGGGGTAGTGGATGTTCTCCTCCTGGCCACACTTGCAGAGGGGGGTGAGCCCCATCCCCTGCAGCGCTAACACCCGCCCAGGTGGCACAGGGGCCACCGGAGGAGGGTCCAGCCTGGGCACTACTGCCAGGTGCACTAAGCCAGCTGAGGGAGGGAGAGGTGGGTGCGCTGGAACAGGGCCGCCCAGCTTCCTGTCGTCCTATGTTTTCATTATGTCATGGACAGTTTGGGTTAGTAGCGTACAATATCTCATTCTACAATTAGTTGTAACAGCATGCATTAGTATTCCCGTTAACCAAACGCGAATATTCAAACCGTGAACAACAACATAACACAGCCATATTTTTGAACAACGTACACAGTCAACAACAACAGGGTTGATTGATGTATAATACATCGGGCCCCAGATGTATAGACAGAACGGAGGTCATCAGCACATACCGTATGTATGAACCAACGGGACAAATATTCAGGAGTGTTAGTGTGATTGCCTTAATTTACGTGGAATGGATTATTA